>NC_043000.1:160374182-160396682 GCF_006345805.1 Octopus sinensis | reverse complement strand
GATCAAGGTCTTGTACTGCGTCAAACAGTTTGCAGTAGAGTCACATCTGGTTGAGTCACTGCGATGTCCAATCGCCAATCAATATCATGTTATTTTGTTGAGCATTAAAATATTTATGCTGTTGTATCTGGTGTATTTAGTTCCGAGTCAGTCCATATTAAGCATCCCCAAAATCAGAATCATTGCCGCTTTCTGCACTCTGTTTTCTTCTATATATCTAGGGTCAAATTATCCAATATAATCTTCTTGACTAGAATTAAGCGATTCAAAGTAGACCTCACACATGATTTCAGAAAGGTGGGCAACTGTTCATCCGGCAAGAGAAACAATGCACTGCTACGGTAGTGGTTGGAAAGGGTATAATCTATGGCAATGTGGACTGGCCTTCACGTTTCCCAGACTTTACTAGTCCGGATTTTTTCTTGTGGGGATACCTGAAAGAAATGGTTTACACCAACAAACCGGAAACCCCGGTGCAACTGAAAGAGAACATCAGGAGTCTGTAACTTTTGAGTGTGTTATGGTGCAAGTTTTGAACAGATGACGGGCGTGCGAAGCCCGTAGCAAAATGTTATGCATTTATTTGTAAAGTAATGGAAGTTGTTAAAAATTGAAACCCATCAGTTTCTTTTGGGACACACTGTAAATGTGTGTGTATTAGTAGGCATGCGCAGAACTTACTCCAACTTTGCTCTAATAATAGATCGATGCTGCTACACAATGCCTTTGGTTGGATTTTGCATTTCAGTCTCGATAACACTTGAGTCTTTTTATTAATAATAAATAATAAAGAAAACGAATATCTACTAATAAAACAAGCCTGAGTTTTATTATTCTCCATATTCCAGGCATATTTTGCATCGACTTGTCGCTATTGACAAGTTAAAAAATGCCAATGGTTCGACTAAAGTTTTCACCGCAATATTCATATCACTAAGTTGTGAAACGCCTCAGTCCTATTGGTAATCGATCCAGTTCTCAGTTTTTTCTTCCTTTTTGTTGCTGTATATATTTAATATATTTGAAAGCGGACCAGCAGACAAGGCAGTGTCGCCGATAATTCAAGGATATTACTCGAAGTGCTTAGCTGAACTCTACTTGGTGGCGACATTCGGATGAGAGCCGTTATCATGTGGTGAACTATGAGTATTCACCAATCCCATACTATTGTTCTTTGTTGGATGCAATGCAGTTCTATTCTGACGTGGCACTGTTTTTATCGAATAGTCATGGGGTGATATAAAGAGGTCTAATAAGTGTATATTATATTAGGGCTTGTCCAGTTACTGCATCTGTCAGATTATAAAATTTTAGAAAACTATAAATAATTTTAATAAGCTATTAAAAAACATTAAAAATCAAACTGGATGTGTATTAAAGTATATAGCGTTGACACTGATACACTTAATATAACTTGTTTTCCTGGAGTTTGTCATTTGGAAATTTTAGACGCTTACACATTTTATTAAATAGACAATACTTAATGTAAAGTGTGAAGGCACATGGCCTAGTGGTTAGAGCAGCGGATTCCCGGTCGAGGGATCACGGGTTCGTATGTCAGACCGGGCGGTGTGTGTGTTTATGAGCAAAACACCTAAGCTGCACGTGACCCCGGCAGAAGGTAATGGCGAACTTCTGCTGACACTTTCCCCACAACTTTCTCTCGCTCTTTGCTCCTTCATTTTGCAGCTCACCTGCGACAGACCGGCGCCCCGTCCAAGTGAGGAACCTGTACGCCAAGGAAACCGGGAAACCGGTCCTTTGAGCCAGGCGTGGCTCGCGAAGGAACAAACAACTTAATGTAAAAGTAGGTAATCTTTTGGTTTTGTTTCAAAACCTACCTTTGGGAACCTAGGATAGTCACTTTAAGAGAGTTCGGCATATTAAAATTTCTATACTTCAAAGCCTCTAAATGTAAATACAATAAATTGCATTTTTATTGTAATTTACGTTCTGATATTCCAAAGGTTTCTAATAATGGCGAGGTTCTATTTCTTAGTGGCTTTAATGTCTTAGTTTCTTATTTAATATTTGGTCAGGTGTAACTGGTAAGCACAGTGTAGGCAAGATAAATAGTAATTCACTGCATCTCATGTCTTTTTCTAATGCATTTAACCTCTCTTGTCACATATACACAGTCCAAACAATCAAATAGGTATAAACAAATTAGATTCGTCTTCTTTCTATGCACTTGCATCTAATTTCTCACAAATCAACCATAACTTGACAGAAAGTGATTTCATGAAACTGGTTGGCTATTATATACACATTCTAATCTGCAAATATGTTTTGGGAAATATCTTAAGCTTGTAAACTTATAGATGTTGTGTCACAGAAAGCTAAGAATAAAAATCATAAACTCTCGAAATGATATGCAACTTTGGGAAATGTAAAGAATTGTGAATAAGGTGAAGAATTCTGAAAGTGCTACTTTGAAACTATTTAAATTGCTCCATCAAACGCATCAAGATTAATTTTTAAAAACATTTGAAATTATGTATCGTATTGATAGGCTAAATACTGCAAACTAACATTAGGTATCTGCAAAAAATGCCTGGTTAAGAAGACTGACCTAGTGATAAACAGATCAGTACAACAGTTTATATTGCGCCCACCAAATAACTAATATTCAATGTATAGCAGATAGTATGTGCATCTATATAGTCTATGAAGCTCTGAAAATTGCGCATTTCACATATATATAAAAAAAAAGAGTGTTTATAATTATGAATAAATCATAATTATAACGGTGAGGGTTTCAAAAACCCTTAGATGTTTAGAAAGAGCAGTCAAAAGCCACTATAAAGCCTCTATTATCACTCATATTATAGCACTTCACAATAAAGCAGTCTGCGAGTGACATGGTTTTTAACATCCACAATTTAAAAATAAAAGGTTTATTCCCTATGCAGTTTCGAAGTTAGGAACCTATTATACCATATTATATACCGTATCGTAAAATAACCGATATAAACAATGTAATGGTTCCATTCCTCTCATCCGGAGAATATTCCAATAGATACAAATTGGAACAAAATCATTCCTTGGGGCCTACAAGTATTCCGACCAGATATGTCAACCACTATCTACACATTCCAGTTCGGAATTTCAATATCATGCTCAGCGTTTATCAGAAAAGACCGATAAATGGAGCCACTACAAAATACCGGATATTTTCAAATTGCGGATGTTTTCTGTCATGTCGATTGCAGAGAACTTTATTGTGAGGAGGTATAATATGAGTGATAATAGGTGCTTTATACTGGTTTTTGACTACCATTTCTAAACGTTTCTAAAAAAAAGGGGGGTTTTGCAACTTCTCCGTTATAATTGTGATTTATTCATAATTTTAAACACTCTTCTTGTATTTAATTTATTATTACATTCCTTCATATATATATATATATATATATATATATATATATATAATATATATATATATATATAGAGAGAGAGAGAGAGAGAGAGAGAGAGAGATATCTTGATACAACAGAGCCAATCGTCGGCGTTGTAAGTTGATGTCAACTATGAAAAATATGATTTTCGCCAGACATGCTTATATATATATATATATATATATATATATATATATATATATGTACTCTTTTACTATTTTATTTGTTTAAGTCATTTGACTGTGGCCATGCTGGAGCACCGCCTTTAGTCGAGCAAATCGATTCCAAGACATATTCTTTGTAAGCCTAGTACTTATTCTATCAGTCTCGGAGACGTATACACACCACCATCGGTTGTTAAGCGATGCTGGGGAGACAAACAGACACACAAACATATACACACACACATACATATATATATACATATATACGACAGGCTTCTTTCAGTTTCCGTCCACCAAATCCACTCACAAGACTTTGGTCGGCCCGAGGCTATAGTAGAAGAAAGTTGCCCAAGGTGCCACGCAGTAGGACTGAACCCGGAACCATATGGTTCGTAAGCAAGCTACTTACCACACAGCCCCTCCTACGCCCATAGCCACCCCTATGCCGCCCATTATATATATATATATAAACATGCCTGGAGAAAATCACATTTTTCATTGTAGACATCAACTTACAACGCCGACGTTTGGCTCTGTTGTATCAAGATATTTCGATTTAGAAAAATGTCATTGAAATTAATATTTCCGAAAACACATGTTAAAGCAACGTCGTGTTAATACCTAAAAGTGGTAATACAAAAGAGACAATTGTCGGCTTTGTAAAGTGAAGTCTACAATTAGATGTGATTTTCTATACACGTATTGTTGTTGCCTAGTACTCTAAATTTCTCGAAATTCTTCGAAATGATATTTGATCCCCTTGTCGTGCAAGCGGAATTACATTGGATGTGCATTAAGCATGCATCTATTGCTGTCTTATTATAGTTAACAAAAGTCGTTTAAAACCGAGTGCTTTATTGGTATCTGTTTGGTTCCTGGCCTGAAATACTCTGATTTAGACGAGGTTTAACCTCATAAAACCAAGGGATATATTTTCTGCTCGCCTACATTGTGTGATGGGCGAGTCTGTTTATTATTTGCCTATACATTCGGAACTTTACGCATCTGCCGTTGTAGTTATTCCAGAACACTGATGAGGTGAAGTGCAAAATTGTGTGATATATCTCCAAACATCAAGTTATAACTACACCATTTTGTGGAAATGTGTCTATGCCCTATAGAGCATTGAATACCATAGCTGGTATCTTTGAAGGATCGTTATTTCTATTCTTTGGCGCATATTTCGCATAGTTGGCGTTCCATGACGTATTAAGCCGGATACTGGAGTGGTGTGCAGAATCCTCAACTGAGCCCGAGCTTTGGTTATGTGTTACGCGTAAATTGCCCTTTTCTTATACGTATTTAAATGTAGATACATACGGAAACACTAATACAGAAAAATACATGCTTACTACAATTTATGTTTTTTCATCTGTTTGTGTATGGGCGTGCGTTTAAGTCCGCAAATAACTCATAATTGCAGATGTGAGCAAAAAAAGGTCAATATGCCAGTATTTTGGCTCTATTTATTTGTTATTCTTGTACATGAAAGCAAAATTATACAGGGAAGAAATAACAGCAGCTAACATTGAAAGTGAAAACAATGATGTGAATAAGCAAATACTGAACATAATGAATAAATAAATAAATCCATAAATATTTTGTTAGTAACATGATGTAAATGTCTTGTGATTAATAATACCCTTAAACTCGGATCGATGTTACAATTTCGCTGATCACTGCAGAATGTTTATGAATGTTGAGACTGATGTTGTTAATGAAACTTACACGCATTATATTTCCAACTAGTTTACACGAGTTGTATCAAAAACAGATTTCCCTTAGGTACTGAGAATACAAAGTGCGATATATATATATTAAATATATTAATGTGTATATATGCATGAGTGTGTGAGTGTGGCGATAAACCGTCTTTTTTATACACAAACATATACATATACAGAATCTTACACTTGCGCTTACGTACACCCGTACACATATTTAACGATGCATATATGTGAGTGTGTGTTTGTGTGTGTGTGTGTTTGTGTGGGTGTGTGTGTGTGTGTGTGTGTGTGTGGTGTGTGTGTGTGTGTGTGTGTGTGTGTGTTTGTGTTTTAAGTATATAATTATAAGAATATAATTATAATTTATGGCGCTGGAATACCATCGCCTAGACATTAGAAGTAGATGTCAAATTATTTCTCTATTCATAACACCAGGTCGAATGCAATGCGAAGTAATGAGCAAGAAGATTAACAAATTTCGTATACTGTAATCCCTGAAATCTAGCGGGTGCTACGTTCCAAAACCCCACTCGATTGATGAAAATCCACGAAGTAGAACAGGTAATCCTATATCGGATAATCCTATATTATCAGAAATTTTGTTCATTACCTCGAATTCGACCTGGGGTTATAAATAGAGGACAAATTTGAAGTGGATTGTTGGTATTTGATATCTACTTCTAACGCATAGGCGCTGACATTCCAGCGCCCATTATTATAATTTTGTTTTTGTAATTATACACTTAAAATTTAATTTTACCGATAAGGTCATTTTTTATAGTCTCATCATCATTGTTCGACCGTGGTCGAGACAATGGAATTTACCATGTTGCGCCAGACTTCACGGTCCATCATAGCATTACGGAGGTCCTGTTGCTGGATGCCTGTATCCCTGGAGATTACATCAGGGTAGGAGAGTGTGCGCCCTCTGGTGTTGCGAGTAGATGGCTTCCAGAGGAGAAGGGTAGAAATTACTTCTTTTTCAGCTCTACAACAATGTCCAGCAAACTGGACTCTCCTACCCTTCACAAGAGATGACACAGGTGGTAATTTCCCATATATTTGCATTTTAGTTGGATGGCGCCTCCACGAGAGATTTTGAGCTCTCATAAGGAGGCGAGTGTAGGTTCCATCCAACCGCCTCTCAAGCTTCTTTGATAACGTCCAGGTTTCTGAGCCATATAGTAGAATTGGTTCGACTGTGGCTTTGAATATTTCAAGTTTGAAGTCTCTACTTAGATTTGATGACCAGATCTTATGCATGTCACTACAGGCTGACCAGGCCATACCCTTTCTAGTTAGAAAGTCTTTTCCAGATGATGATATGTATGACCCAAGATATTTATAATCAGAAACCATATTTAAAGGTGCACTGTTGAGAGTGTGGATGATGCAATCACTGTTGGACAGGCACTTGTTTATGTATTCAGTTTTGGTCTCATTAAGGTAAAGACCTACACAATTTGAGGCTTGTTCAAGAGATTGTAAAAGAGACTGGGCATTGGAGAGAGAATCACGGATAAGAGCGATGTCGTCAGCAAAGTCAGTGTCTGTCAAGTACTCAGCTGGGTGTCTGGAACTTCTTCTTGGTTTTATTTCAAAGCCCTTGCCAGAGATGGTATCAACTGACATACGTAGCACATAATCAACAACAATGATGAAAAGAAATGGGGCGAGTGTGTCTCCCTGCAGTATTCCGGCCTCGATCGAGAAAGATGATGTTTCTCCATCAGGGGTTAAGATGGTTGAAGACGTATCTGTGTAGAGGACCTTGATGGCAGAAATAATTTTGTCTGGTATCCCATAGAGCTTAAGGATTTCAAACATCTTGCACCTATCTATAGAATCGAACGCTTTAGAAAAGTCTACAAATACCATTGCAAGATCGCGATTAAATGCTTTTGATTCTTCAATAAGTCTGCGCAGGCATAGTATTTATAGTCTAGCCACTGATATAATCCTTTTAATGATTATATCCTTTTAGATGGCTTCACAAACTGAGGTTATCAGCATCCAAAATATTATTGAAGCCATCTAATGAGGTCTCTGTTCAGAAGGCTGTAATATCATTTGATAAAAGAACACGGTACAATGAGTTCATATAACAAGGCTGTTACTTTAAATATTTTTACTCGAGGTCTCAAACATATACAAATGAACAATATTCTTTTTTTAAATTCTTTTTACTCGTTTCAGTCATTTGACTGCGGCCATGCACCACCTTTAGTCGAGCAAATCGATCCCAAGACTTATTCCTTGGAAGCCTTGTACTTATTCTAGCGGTCTCTTTTGCCGAACCGCTACGTTATGGGTACGTAAACACACTAGCATCGGTTGTCAAACGATGTTAGGGGGGGGGGCGACAAACACAGACACACAAACATACACACACACATACACACACACACATATACATATATACACATATATACGACGGGCTTCTTTCAGTTTTCGTCTTCGAAACCCACTCGCAAGGCTTTGGTCGGACCGAGGCTATAGTAGAAGACACTTGCCCAAGGTGCCACGCAGTGGGACTGAACCAAGAACCATGTGGTTGGTAAGCAAGCTACTTACCACTCAGCCACTTCTGGAAAGAGTTTGATGAATTGAGGACATGTTCATCTTCTGTGTACTACATGTCTGCTAGCTGGCGTGTGTTGTAAAAGAGCCAACTAGATAATGTCTTTGCTCTCCGACTTCTAAAAGTCAAAAGAGGAAGTCGCAAAACCTAGTGTAAGAATCTCATCGCTGGTTGCGCCATCTGGCGGGAGCTTGTTTAAACCCGCAGTCAAGGGAGGTAACTGCGCCTTTTCTCTCTCCTTGTTTTTTTGAGTACCTTTCTGTAGAAGAGCGTAGACTCGAAACGTAAAAGACTTTTCTATTCCTGAGCGTTATACTAATACATCTGTTTGTTTTGTACACCACCTGACTATTAAACAAAGTAACATTTTCTCTTAAACAGTTTCACGAAAATACAGGCAGAGAGAGGGGCTCCCAACCACACACAGAGGCTCTCAAACACTCATCTAACTTTCTTTATATCTATCATTCTATTTATCTACCTACCTATCTATCTATTTATCTACCTACATACCAACAACCAACCTACCAACCAACCAACCTACCTACCTACCTACCTACTTACCTACCTTTCTATCTATCTCTTGATTTATCTAGCTATCTATTTATCACACTGTCACTGTCTGTCTCTCACTGTCTCTGTCTGTAGGTATATCTGTTTATATGAAAGTATGTGTGTATATATTTGTGTACACATCAACGCATAATAGTCGATTTTATATCCTTATTTTCCCCTTCATGTCACAAGGCTTGAGTGATTGCAGTTAGAAGCCATTTTATCTCAACTACAAGTGATACACCGCACGTAGTCAGCAGCATTGTGAAGGTGTAGATGACACTGGTGCCACTTTTGATCGTAGTTAATGTGATGTTAGTTGTGGGAATGGTTGTGATGAAAATGATGATGATGATGGTGGTATTGATACTGGTTCAGCTGCTGGATTTGGCAACGATGACTTGAATAATTATATCGACAAAAACATATTGATGTTGATTTTGATGTGGTGAAGTTGGTGGTATTCATAATACAGTAATATTAAAAAATGAGAATTCGTAGTAGTAGTAGTAGTAGTACTAGTAGTATGAGCAGCAGCATTAGTAGTTCTAGTAGTAGTAGTAGTAGTAGTAGTTGTTGTTGTTGTAGTGGTGGTGGTGGTGGTGGTGGACGTGGTGGTGGTGGACGTGGTGGTGGTCGTGGTGGTGTGGTGGTGGCAGTGGTGGTGATGGTAGTAGTAGTGGTAGTAATGATGGTGGATAAAGTAGTAGTAGTAGTAGTAGTGGAAGAGTTGTTAGTATTGTTTTCTCTTCTTCTTCTTCTTCTTCTTCATATTATTATTATTATTATTATTATTATTATTATTATTATTGAGTGATAGAGCAGTGCATGTCATCAAAGTGACACTGGGGTAAAATGTACGAAGCCCAGTATACCCATCATGACTACCCTGATAAGGGTACACTAGGCACATGCATCACAGCCATATGTGCGCGACATGATGATCTCATATCAAGATAAACAGCACATGACCTTGCAGGTGGGGGCCTAGTTAGAATTTTCTTCTGGTCGAGTAGCACATCCCACTCAAAAGGTCCCTGAATAAGGATTGTTTAAAGATGTTGAACGATCCCCCCATGTTTCCAAAGATGAAATATCCAAACCTCCAAAAATTTCTTTCAACACACGGGTATGATGTTCACCCACTACTTCTGCTCGTAGTCAGAGATGCACATATCATCAGCCACTGAGGGACATGGTCAACTGGTTAAGGTCAAACAACTGACAAGCAAATCTGTGGTATTGAGCAGATATTTGCTATAACCCATCTTTTATACCAACACAAAACAATGTCTGGTACTGCATCAGGGCATGTGTTATTATTATTATTATTATTATTATTGTTGTTGTTGTTGCTATTATTATTATTATTATAATTATTATTATTATTATTATTATTATTATTATTATTATGAGGACAAATACATTCATCATTGGTAGAGGTCTCATTGACTTCAAGTTTCAGAGAAATTGGGAATGGAGAGGGAAGTACTGTCCTTGCGGAGTTTATTGAAAGCTGGTGGACGAAAGTTGCGAAAATCTCAAGAGTGAATGATTCTTCTGTAAGTGTCGACCTATGAAACGGAGAGGGCACTTCCTGTTGGGATTTCAGGGAAATCATGGACAGTAGGATTCCTCGATTATCCATAGAGGCTTTCCTTTATCAGGAAGACCACATTTCTGTCATTCTCTCCGCCACTTTTTAAAACTTCTTTTTTAGTGCACACCCTGTATACTTAATTTCTTTTTTCCTTTCCTCTTTTATCATTTCATTACGTCTTTATGTCCTTCTTTGTATTGTCCCCCTCATCATTCGATCTTGTAGGCGATAAGTGAAATCATTAACATATCATCATTATCGTCGTCGTCGTCGTCGTCGTCGTTATCATCATCATCATCATCATCCTCATCACCATCAAGATCATCATCATCATCATCATCATCATCAAGATCATCATCATCATCATCATCATCATCTTCACCTTCATCATCCTCATCATCATCATCTTCACCTTCATCATCATCATCATCATCATCATCATCATCACCATTGTTATTATTATTATATTATTATTATTATTATTATTATTATTATTATTATCATTATTATTATTATTCAGCATTCATATTTTTATTACGTTCTTTCACTGCAATACCGACCGCAGCTCTGTATGCCTTGGGTACATGCTGTTGTTTGTTATGATGCTTTTGTTGTTACTGCATTGAAAGTGCATTACGTGGGATGTGTGCGATGCCTAGAAGTGCTATTTTCTGTATGTTATATATGCTTGTTAGACCTGGTGTTTTGTTGATACGTATATGTCTGAATATATTTTCATCATACCTAACGCGCATACTATGATAGTAATTGTTTCTGTTTTTAGACTTCACATTCGAGTTACTTCTATTGCCAGGTCTTTGTATTTTGATAGTCTTTCCATTTCTTTTAGAGAAACGTTGTCATCTCTTGGTATTGATACATCGATTAGAAAGCATTGTTTTTCTTGATGAACTCTGACAACTGTATCCGGCCGATTGGCCTTAAGTTCTCTATCTGTGTGTATTGACACAACCCATACTATAGTTCTTTTCTCATTTTCTGTGGCCTTTTCTGGCGTGTGCCTACACCATCTTTTTTCCGTTGTCATTCCATAGTGTTGGCATAGCTTCTAGTGTATGTTGATCCCAACACTGTCGTGTCTATGAATATATTACTTATTAGCCAGGAATGGGCGTCCTGAGACAATATAGTTTTTGTTTCTTGTCCTTATCTACATATTCTATAGTTACTTGCTATAAATGTTTTTGGTAATTTCTGGTGTGAAGGCATTAGTCTTATGCTGCAATTAAATACCCTTCAGTCTCTGCTTTGATTCCTGAGCTTCTCCATCATTGTTGGGACTTTCTTTTGCGATTAATTGAACCCAGTATTTACCATGAAGGGCCTCTTCTTGCCATCGTTTTATCATGATACTACACGCTGTTGAATGCAGTGGGTTTGTGGAAAACTTTAGGTTTATCTACGCTACGAAATTCCCTTTTCTGTGGCTGGTTATCTCATCGTAAGATTTAATAAGAACCAAGTAACAACTTCCAATAAATTTTCTATTGATGCCTCTGTAGCTGAATGGAAAATCTTACTCAGTCAGATTATAGTGTGAAGCTTGTATTTTCATTACATTTGTATTTTTACTAGTTTTTAGATGTAAGTAATATTTATGCGGGTTTTTTTTTTCAAGCAAGCAATTTAGAGCAACGTTTTTGACATTTATGTATAACATTTTTTTTAAAAAGGGACTAAGACTGGGGTAGGAAGAGACTCTGTACTTAACGTGCACTCTATATGTAACTCAATCGAAATGATACCAACTTGTCAACGAGTTTAAAATATTTGGCGTTGAAGTGTGTTAGGTTTCAAATCAGCAGACAATGGAAGGAGAAGCCTTTAAATTATAAACAAAATAGTGAACAAATAATTACATTTTGATTAGAATTAAGACTATTCGCTAAATTATGATGGATTTTTATATAAGGAATCTTAATTTCTTTTGACATACTGCGTTCGAACCTTACGTATGAATATGCAGGGTGTATTAACCCTAACAAAGTATAAGTTCAGCAGGGGCGCAATTGTAACTACTATCAACGCCGTCGGCTGAGTTACAAATATCACTAAAATATTATCTCGCAATATTCACACATGACATTCTCCAAACAAGACAATAAGGGGCTCTCTCAGTGGCTTCCTAACTTGTTAGAAATAGTAGCTAGGCCTTCACAATTTACATAGTACTGTTAAAAGAAAAAGAAACTCTATGCTTTCTTTGATATGAGAGAATGACCATGGCTGGAATGCCTTTACAGTGACCTTTGCCATTTCAAAGAGAAATTCTCTGAGGTTAAATATACTACACAAGCATATTGGACAAAAACTGGTAGAATTGTCAGAGCGTATTACAGAATGTTTCATAATATTTGTTTTGTCTCTTTGCGCCTTGACTTCAAATATCACTGATGTTCTTTTTAACTTTTAGCCATTCAGGGTCGATAAAAATCTACCAATCCAAGGCAGTGGATCAGAGGAACAGTAAGAATATCGAACTGAGGGCGATGCAGTATTTGTTTCTGTGTGTGTGGTGTGTGTGTGTGTGTGTGTGTTTTGTCACCAAATCCCCCTATGACCTACTAAGTTGGGAGACTTAAACGCGTCATCTTGGGTGTTTTTAGCGAAACACATTCCGTTGCGAGGATTTTAGGTCATACTATTAGTTTGATCATACCTCCCTCTTTCCTTTCTATCAGTAACCGGACGCTCGATTCCAGTTCATGTCTATTTATTTCTCGCTAAAGCTCACGCGAGCACGCACACGCACACACACACAACCAACAAAAACACACAGAGAGAATAAGAAAACAATAGTATCAACCGAGACCTACACCAGACAATAATAGTAATTTCTACACAATATGCCATGGGAAATTTATCAAAGCATACAGTAAACGACGGTTATTTTTTTGGCTTTTGTTTTTTTCAAAACGCAGAAAATTCAATTCTGTTGTTAGCAATATTTCTTTTGTTATTCATCCATCAAGCGTGTAATAAATGAGAAACAATAATATATATTTTAATAGCCATAAGGGACATTTTCATTATAATATACAGCAACTGTTTTTGTCTCTGGCATTGTACTGTGTACGTTAAATGCGATCGACCATTATCAAGAACCTAATAATTCACAACGGGAGGCGTCTCACTATTTCAGGCATTGGCAGTACTGTAAATCTGTATATTTGTAATCATAGATCAGGCAAACTGATAATATTTATTTGAAATTCAAAGTATGTATGTTGAGGAATTCGTGAAGAACATACAACACAGCTGAGAATATAGCACATTTTGTGATGACAAGATATGTGAGTCAGCGAGAAAGATGTATCAGAATATATCGTTTCTTTACTTGTTGAGGTCAATAGATTTCGGCCATGCTGGGGCACTGCCTTGAACAACATTTAGTTGAATGAACAGATCCCAGATTTTTTTAAGCTTTGCACTTATTCTATCGTCTGTTTTACCGAATCGCTAAGTTAGGGAGACGTAATCACACTAACAACGTTTGTCAAGCAGTGGTGGTACACAAACACATTTTGCGTTACCTCATAAGGCTTTAATAAGCCTGAGGCTATAGTAAAAGAAACTTGCCCAAGTGGCCAAGCAGTTGAGCTGAAATCAAAATCACGTGACTGGGAAACAAGCTTCTAACCACATTGCCACGCTTCATCAGAAAAATATTGGAATATTCTATTGAACTATCCATATTTTTTATGTTGTTTCTCACTGTGTATAATGTACGGCAAAGATATTTAATCACTGAAATTTCTGGTCCATATATGTCGGTATGTATTAAGAGTTCTAGCTGGTTCTCAAATATAATCAGTAAAATAATATAAAAGGGAATTGTGTCACTTATGTAGATCACATGGGTAAAGCAAAGTATTGGAAAACAGTCATATGTCATATGTCAGAAGTCATATGTCACAAGTTTTATCTTTAATGTTACGCTTGCATGTTTGAAAGATATAGATGGGGACGCTAGGTGTTTACTTAAGCGAGTGTGTGGGTTGGTGTGCGTGTATGTGTGTGTCTGTGTTTGTGTGTGTGCCTGTGAGAGAAAGAGAGAGAAAGAGGGAGCCAGAGAGAATTGTACATTTGCATTTGTTTTGCAACGTAATTCTAGTGAAATCCTGTTATGAAGCAGATGTACTTTAGAGAATTATTTTATTCATAACAAAAGCATATCCAGATTCTGACGAAAAGACATTGACGAATGGACTGCTTGAAGACTCAAACAACTTCTGAAACAAAGTAACGAATCCCATAAGCCACGTGTTCTACAAAAGAGGATAATAGTAACAACAACGATAATAACGATAATAATCCTTTCTACTATAGGTACAAGCCCTGAAACTTAGTGGAGGGGGCACGTTGAATATAGCGGCACATTATTCAAATGGTACCTATTTTATTGTCCGCTAAAGGAAGGAATGCAAAGTCAACCTGGGCAGCACTTGAACTCAAGATAGAAATCGGAAGAAATACCGCTAAGCATTTTATCCGATTTTGCCAGCTCATCATTTAAACGACGACAACAAAAGCAACAATAACAGTATTAATAATCATTTTTACTAAAGACACAAGGCCTGAAATTTTTATGGGGGCGGGCGAGTTGATTACGTCAGCCAAGGTGCGTAACTGATACTTATTTCATCGAACCCGAAAGGATGAAAGGCAAAGTCGACCTCGGTGGAATTTGAACTCAGAACGTAAGGACGGACGAATTGTTTCTGATTTAAGGTACAAGGCCCTGAAATATTGAAAGTGGATTTCAAGTCGAAAGCATGAGACTCATCACTAGACTGGAACTTTATTTTAACGCCCTCAGAGGAATGGCTGAAAGGCAAAACTGGCCATTGCAGCATTTGAACTAAGAACGTAAAGTGTTTAAATACACTTGGTTTAAATTTGATTTTTTTTTATCCAACTTGGTCGATAATCAAATAATCAGTCAAATAATCGATTAACCTTCTGCCCGCAATTTGCGCCTACATCAGTAACAACTACTAACGGTAATAGTAATAGAGTTATGATAACGATAACAACGATAATGTTAACAATAACAGCAATGATGATGATGATGATGATGGGGGGACGAAAGAAAAGTTGAAACGAAATGTCTGTGAAAGAAGAAACTGTGCAAGAAAAGCACAAAACAAAGACGCATAATGTAAAAGAATATTTCAAGATGTAGATAAGATTGTTGGAAAGAGAAAGATGAAGTTAGAAAATGGTTATGAATATGACAGACTGAAGAAAAAAATTTAGCAGTGACAGGCAATGTTTGAAGGTTGTAATTGAAGATATAAAGCAGTGCATATTCGTAAATATAGGAAAAGTAACAAGATATGCTGACAGAGTAGAGCATTGTAGGAAAATAGATTAGTACAAATTGATCAGAAGAAATTTCATCAAGAAATAAGCCGAGAAAACACGCAACAAAGTGTTATGCCAGAAAGAATAGGAAAGAATAGGAGTAAGATGTGGCGTAAGGAAGAGCATCGTAATACTGAGACTGGGCGACTACAAAATTCGAAGGTGTCTGTTACTTGTCCACAGGAGGAAGACATTAGAATCGAAAAAGAAAATGTACGACAAGAAAAGGAGCAAAGGAGTAAATGGAAAGTAGCTGGGTATGATAGTGTACAGTGGGTATTGGATAAATAAGCTGACAGGATGCCACAAAAATTGTACAACAGTTTAATGCGCCGAACAACGAAAATGACTGTCGGATAAACAGTACTATGTTTGAAGTGTGCTTCCACAGAGAATGCCGTGGATAATTACAGACACATAATATACCTGCTATTGATAGAGAATCTGTTCATTGGAATAATCACTGATGAAATAAATACATTGCTCGATGGCAACGAAATTCAGGTTGTTGTATAGAGAGCTGTAAACGGAATTGCAAAGGGCACTAGGGAACTGCATTTCGCAGTGAAAATCGTTATGAAAGACAGTAAGCGAAAGAAGACAAATTTAGCAATGTCATGGACAGATTTCCGTAGGAGGAATGATATGAAGCCAAATTCATGGTTCATTGAATCTTTGAACATGAGCGGAGTTGTAAAGAACGGCAAGAGGACTTTTAGAAAAAAAAGGGTAAGTTGAAAGATTGGGCTCACAAGCTTAAGAACGTGTTAGAAATCAAGGAAGAGATTTTTCAAGGAAACAGCTTTACACCTTTCCTAATTGTTTTAACTTTTATTCTTGTAATATCATTACTGTGAAAAGTAATATCTGGATATAAGTGCAAAAGCATAAGGATCTTGAAATATAAAGTAAGGATTGTGCTCAAATCTGTTATTTAGTGGACATATTTCATTGCTTTTGAAAGTACATCGAAATTGAATTTGACCTGAGTAATATTCCTGTTAAGAGTGAAAGTTGAGAAACTTGATTTATAAAAGTATCTTCATGGGAAATGATTGATGAAAATGGGTATGAATAACCGGGCATATTTCAATTTAGGAAAATGATGGAAGAAACAACGAAGAAACGTTTAACGCAAAACTGTACTTCCCAAGAGTTAGACATGAGCAATGGTCAAAACTAAACGGAAGAAATCATTTTCGATTAATTACTATTTGAGCGCTTGCATTATTCAAGTATGGTGCATGTATTATCATTTGGAACAAAAATAGAGTTACAGAGGCGCTAAGGAAATCGAAAAAACTAGTCATAAGGCACGGAGCATTCTTTACATGGAACGATATTGACAGTTAAAATGTGGGTGGGATAAATCAGAAGTTGAAATCGTAAGTGCTTAGGAGAAACTAGTTTGGGATGAAGAATGCTGTAGAACATTTGCGAGTGCAGGTGAGAATTTCTTATATAGGCAGGACAGACACGTGTGCTGAGACAAAATGGCACAAAGAAAAAGGAAAGAGTAAGGAAGATAAAGAAAATGGAATGAAAGCAAAATGTACGGGCAGTATGCGAAAGATGTGAACTAAAATACAGATGTCGATGGAAGATGGCATTCATTAAGGGAGATGGAAGATAGTACAAGAACCAGCATTTAGGACAAATTACACCAAAATACAGCAATAAGTGACAAGTGCAGAATGTGCAGTGATAACAGTGGGATAATAAGGCATTCTGTGAATAAGTGCACGAATAAATGCGCAATAGGAATACAAAAGAAGACAAGATAATGCCACAACGTTGATTCATTAAGAGGCGTGTAGGTAGTATGGATTGGGTAGAACAAAGATTTACTAGGGGCAAACCAAAGAAGCAATGATCCTGAATCACAAGGTAAAGATATCATGGGATGTTATGATGCAATAGGATCATGAGTTTGAACATCGAAAGCTGGCTGTATTGATTTTTAATAGAGAGAGAAACGTATATGTAATCATAGATAAGACATGCCCAGGTGATGAGAAGGTACCTTTGGAAAAACAGGAGATGCAGATCTGATATCATGGTTTCAAGTGAGATATAAAAAGACTGGGGTCTTTTAAGAAATTAAGTATTGTAGCTGTCGTTGTTGGAGCCTAGGCAAATATACGTACGACGCTCACAAACTGGATTGAAGAGATAGGAGCGCATGCAACGATAGGGCGTCTACACAAGAAAGCGTTGCTTGAAACAGCACGGATACTCCGCTGTGTCCTCGAAATCTGGATGAAGAATGTTACTTAGCCTACTGGCTGTGGTCAACTTGTTACATCCTCTAGCGAAGTTGCTCTGTTAAATAACAACAACAACAACAACTGCATGAACATAATAATAATAATACTTTAGTTTTGGTAAAATTAAAACACGATATTTTCAGACAAAAAGAATTTGAGCATCAGGAATTTCATGCCATTTAGCTTAGCAATATTATACAGTCAGCCAAATTGCTTCAGTTGGAAAGTGAAACTGCACCACCTTTTTTACTTAACGAAAGCTTAAATTTCCTTTCATCCAATCCTAGAAAACTGTAGATTAAAAAAACAAGAAATAAAAAAAAAAACATTGTTTATGGGTTCAGTTGTCAGGCCCTTACTTTAAGGTTTACTGTCTGACTGATTATTTAACTGTCGTTTCTGAAACCCAATATGTTTGTTAGTATGTATTCCCGTAAGTCTCTTGTAAAAGTTCACGTTGCTTTGACCCTACCGCTTACTCCCTAACAAATCTCTTATTATATTTTTCGTCAAGGTTGTCACGTTTCACCAGAGCCGGAGAGTAAAACGATATTTCTCTTTACTGATAATAAAAAGAAATTTAAAACTAGCAATGTATATTACAGACCTATATATTTACAGCTAAAATCTTTTGCTTTGTATGTCTGAAGTACGTGTGTGTGCTTGTTTGCTTGTGTGAGTGCGTGTATTTTTAATGAGTGTTTGGAAATATGAGTTTTGTGTGTTTACACAAAAGCTGTCATGTTCCAATCAGACTACAGATACCACTGTACTTTTGGCTGGTAATGTATATCTCCTTTTATCTCCCTGCCCCTATCATGCATACATGAATGCATACAGTAATATATTTATATTGGGTCATCCCCTAAATAATGCGGTTTTTTAATACTTCTTTTATTTTTCTTATGTAAGATAAACAGAGTTCATTTTTTATCTAAAATATACTCTCCATCATTTTCTACAATACTCTTTCATATATCTGGTAGATATATGAATTCACTTGTCCGTAGATATATTAATTCACTGTCCGTAACGAAAAATACTCCTTCAGTTCTGTTTTGACCCCGTCTACAAAATTCCTGTTATTCTGTCCAAATGATTTTGAAGATTACGGAATAAATGACAAGCAGATGGGGCAATGTCCGGCGAATATGGTGGGTGGAGCATCGATTCCCATTCACACTGCTCCTGCCTTTGGAATGGCATCCTCGCTGTATGTGGCCCAGCATTATCCTGATGGAAAAACACCATTCGTCTTCAAACCAAAGATGGTCGTTTTCCTTCTAGCGCTGACTTAAACCGCCCAAGGTGCTCGTAGTAGATCTCCTTTCTTATCGCTTGGTTTTGGTTTAAAAGTTCAAAGTGGAATAAACTTTTCACTAAACAGATAAGAACACTTTATGTCATTGAAGACTTGGGTGCCAGTGTCTCTCGTTTTCCAGCTCACTGTCTTGAGTGCTTGACATTTTCACAGAGAGCCCATTTCTCGTCACCCGCCACTATTCTGTCCAGAAAAGGTCCATTCGTAAGACGCGACAGCAAAGAAGAGCATACATTCACTCTCTGCGCGCAGTTAGACTCGGAAAGTTTGTGAAGACCCCACTGACCCGATTTGTTGACTTTCCCGATGGCACGAAGGTGTCGATGAATGGTTGCATGCCCAAATCCAAGTTTCTCTGCTAGTTCCTCAACAGTTACGACGGAATTTTGTTCCACGGGGTTTGCGGGACTTCCTCGTCGTGCTCTACAGATTTTCCAGGACGAGGCTCGTCTTGTAGGCTGTAGTTTCCAGCTCGGAATTTCTGGAACCTACGTTGACACTGGCTTACTCTTATTTTCCGATATCCATATCCTGCATTAATATTCCCCGTACTTTCCGGTGCGTTTTTGCTTTTATTGGACTCATAAATCAAAATAAGCCGAATATGCTCCTCTGTCACTTCCACTACAGCTTTGAAAAAATAACTGTTAAAATGGAGCTGGACTCTTTAAAACGTGTACTAAAAATACGTAAAAGGTAAAATTACTACCTGCTTTTATAGCAAGTTGATGCAACATCACATTATTTATAGGATGACCTAATATATACTCAGATAAAGAATGAAGGGATTTGATGTTGAGTGAAATATATATATATATATATATATATCCATGTAGTTTACTACTTCTTGCTATATATATATATATATATATATATATATATATGTGTGTGTGTGTGTGTGTGTGTGTGTGTGTGTGTGTGTGTGTGTGTATGTATGTATGTATACTTATATATACTTTCAGTAGATGACTTATGCATATATATATCTTTGTGTATGTGTAAGTGAGTGTGTTTCTGAAGTAGCCACTGACGATACATATATTTTGAGGCTCAGATCATTGACAAATATTTAACTCTATTGATATTTTACATTCACGTCTCCCAAGCACATCGGAATATTTTATATAATGATTGTAATAGTTGTTTTGAAAAGAATACAAAATACAAAAGCTGTGTTCTGTTGCCAAGAGCAAATAATTATTTGCTCCCTAAAATCGAGGTTGCTACAAATTCATTGCCGTACTTTATTATCAGGAAAATGTTAATTTTTGTCAGAGGTCTATTTTTATGAATGATCGCAACGTATGACTGAGAGCGTCGTATTTTCTTCGACATACGTTTTGAAATAAAGACTTCTTTGATATTGCTGCCGGTCGATAAACATAGACGTACGGAACATCTGTCTCCATGTATATGGTTTTTAGGCCTTAAGATCCACTCTTCCTATTCCTATTCTGTCATGTCCAGGGGTTTATGCCCTAAGTTATTAATATATGGAAATGAAAGCCATTTCCCAAAATATATTAAAATAAGCATGTCGTCGATGACTTGTGGTGTGTGTGTATATATGCATGTATACATACATACATATATACATACATATATACACATATATATAGAAGCATGCGCCCACACATTCAGGCGCACACACACACATACACTCGCATACATGTTATTTTACATCATGTATAGACAAAATGAGAAAAGGGAGTAGTAGAAAGAAGAGAAAAAGAAAGATAGAAGAGGTAGTAGTAGTAGTAGTAGTAGTAGTAGTAGTAGTAGTATAGTAGTAGTAGTAGTAGTGGTCGTAGTAGTAGTAGTAGTAGTAGTAGTGGTCGTCGTAGTAGTAGTAGTAGTAGTAGTAGCAGTAGTAGTAGTAGTAGTAGTAGTAGTAGTAGTAGTAGTAGTGGTGGTGGTGGTGTAGTAGTAGTAGTAGTAGTAGTAGTGGTGGTACTAGTAGTAGTAGTAGTAGTAGTAGTGGTACTAGTAGTAGTAGTAGTAGTAGTAGTAGTAGTAGTAGTAGTAGTAGTAGTAGTAGTAGTAGTGGTGGTGGTGGTGGTGGTGTAGTAGTAGTAGTAGTAGTAGTAGTGGTGGTACTAGTAGTAGTAGTAGTGGTGGTGGTGGTGGTGGTGGTAGTAGTAGTAGTAGTAATAGTAGTAGTAGTAGTAGTAGTGGCGGGGCAGCGGTGGCGGCGGGGCAGCGGTGGCGGCGGCGGCGGTGGTGGTGGGGGAAGTAGAAGAAAGAAAGAAAGAAAGAAAGGAAGAAAGAAGTGTGTATTTCGGCACGTAAATATATAATTAGACTAATTAATGTTTTTTTGTTTAACGAGATTTATTCACGTGTGAACGTCATTAACGCAGTACAAATAGTTCCCTTTTAGATTAGTGAAACGCGAGAGGAAAAGATGATGGACGGGAGGGTGGAAATTTAGGGAACGGAGATAAAATACGTATTGATATAGATGGTGCTGAGTAGTGTAGATGATGAGCGTGATGAGGATATGGGTGTGTGTGGGGGGGAGGAAGCCTAAGTGACAGAAAGGTGATGGAGGCGAGATGGAAACAGGTGAAATGGATATGAGTGTTTGAATACTGTGGCGGTCGATGATTATGATGGTGGAAATGGTTCGTGATGAACCTAATTGTAGAGGTGATGAGAGTTGTGATGGTAGTGTTATTGCTCCTGTGGCTACAGATTGTGGTGATGATGATGATGATGACGACGACGTCGACGATGATGATAACGACATCGACGACAAGAACGATGATGATGATAATGATCACGACGACGACGATGAGGATAACGACAACGACGGGGATGATGATGATGATAATGATTGCTATTGTTGTTGTGGTAGTGATGGTGATGGTGGTAGTGGTGGTGGTGGTGATAGTAGTGATGATGATGAATAACGATGGGGATGAGGGTAATAAGGGCGATGATCATCACAACGAAGATAATACTGATGATTATGGCCACAGCGTTGTGGAGAGCATTGACCACTTTGATGAATTCGTTGATGGTGATGTGGATTGTAAAGGGGATGCATGGCGCATACCGGATTTCCAATTAACCTGGTCTCTTAATTAAATGAAGGGCATTACGTATGATTTACAAGCTAACAGCAGTTATTGCAAATGAATAATTAAGTTACAGCACTCACCGTGGTGTAATAGTTGACTATTTGGTTGCTATTGTGACAGGTTAGTAGGGTGGGTACATGGACGACGCGATTTCCATCCCGGAACGGAATAATTATTCATATTTCAGCGTCTCATATGGCGTCGAACTAGTGTAATCGGTAGTGCATCGGTCAAGCGCCTTACATTATTTAGTTGCGGCCCTTTGCATTTGATTTCAAATCATTTTGAGTGAATGTTGCTTTGCAACCTTCTACGGTTGATAAAATAAAATAGCAATCAAGTAATGAGATTGATAATAACCATCTGTTTCCCACTCACCAAAAATATTGCTTTACCACTTTGCGTATTATAACGTCTAC
>NC_043000.1:160354182-160371682 GCF_006345805.1 Octopus sinensis | reverse complement strand
ACATGTCATTTATTTTAAGAGTTAGGTTATGCAAGGGTAAAAAGGTTGAGAAACGTTACTCTAGGATCTAATCCCGTTGTTGTCAGCATTATCTGCTAACCATTCTGGGTTTACAACTATAAGCATCGTTTTGGATTGATTATTACCTCTTTTACTCTCACTCTCTTTCTTTCTTTCTTTCTTTCTTTCTTTCTCTCTCTCTCTCTCTCTCTCTCTTTCTCTTTGTGTTGTACTTTTAATTGAAAAGCCTATCTTTGTCATTGACGTGTCTCTTGAATAAGCAACCACCTGAAAGGCTTCCATCTCCCCAATATTACATACACGCCTTCATTCCACCCAATGCTATTGTAGAAGAGCTTCTCAACGACGCTATATAATGGATGCTTAATTGCGATGCAAACTTCTTGAATATGTATCCATGCTAGATTTTCCTGCTGTAACGATTGTTGTACATTCGTCTGAATTTGAGAAAGATTTCGCTTTGCAGTAATTGGTTGAAATACTGCAATTGAGAAGCCCCTTGCTATGTCTGTGACAACAGAGTAGACGATATGTACATTTTCCTCATCATCGATGTGACTTCTTCGGAGATACAATGAATGAAAATGAAAGTATACAAATTCTCCATTTGTCTTCAACTCTTGTATACAACTTGTCTTTCGACAGTAGAGAGACAGCAGGCAAAAATTGATTAAACATCAAAAAAATCACGTGATCTTGTTGATTACCACCTTTAAATTATCTGAGTTCAAACTCTGCCAAGATCGATAAAATAATTTCCAGTCAAGTAGTACAATTGATGTAGTCCAATCCAGAAAACGCGCGCACTAAGAATGCTTCATTGTATCGTGTCAGTTGAAACTCCATGTGATAACATGTGACAATTATAATTATACATATGACATTCTTAATATCCATGCGTGTGCACAATCATTACTATTAATAAATCAATCATATTCATCATTCGTGTAACTATTATATTAGCAATTAACACAGCGTTAGTTGTCACTCATTTGTTTGGTTCATCTGATTATGACCAAAACTTCTATTGCCAGCATCATAATACTCCGATTCTACCAAAGTAATTAACTTCCCTTAGTATCACACCCCAATAATACTACCACCAGCACTAATGTAAGCATTGCTACTAGCCCTATCCCCGCTATTGAGTTAGTGGTAATGATGGTAACACCAGCAGTACTACGGCTAACAGCACAACCAGTACTAAAGTCCTCATCGACAACATAACGACCACTAACATGACCATCACTGACACCACCATCACCATCACCAACGCAGCCAAACCGCAGATGAGCGCTTCAACATTAACAACGCCACCAGTTCCTGTATCACAAATAACACCAGCGCCACTAGCAGTACTATCACTGAACCCAGCACCATCAAACGGTCGAAGAGGTCTCTGCGTAGTCATTTGACCTGCTAGAAACATTTCCATCATATATCACCTTCTACTCGTAATATAATATAAATATATCAGGAGTGGCTGTGTGGTAAGTAGCTTGTTTACCAACCACATGGTTCCGGGTTCAGTCCTACTGCGTGGCACCTTGGGCAATTGTCTTCTACTATAGCCTCGGGCCGACCAATGCCTTGTGAGTGGATTTGGTAGTCGGAAACTGAATGAAGCCCGTCGTATATATAAATATATATATATGTGTGTGTGCATATGTGTGTGTGTTGTGTGTCTGTGTTTGTCCCCCTAGCATTGCTTGACAACCGATGCTAGTGTGTTTATGTCCCCGTTCGGCAAAAGAGACCGATAGAATAAGTACTGGGCTTACAAAGAATACGTCCCGGGGTCGAGTTGCTCGATTAAAGGCGGTGCTCCAGCATGGCGGCAGTCAAATGAGTGAAACAAGTAAAAGAGTAAAAGAGTATATATATATATATATATATATATATATATATATATATATATATATATATATGTAGGTCCCGGGTTGATTCGGGGTTAACCACAGTAAATAAGGTACTCAATACATAGCAGAGTAAAATTAATTTATTATATTTTATTTATTCTTTTATTTATTTATTCTTTTATCTATTTTACCACTGACTCCTTGACCACTCCCCCAATTATGATATTTTTGCGCTATGCCTACCCCCAAAAAGTCCCCCACCACCACCCCTTTAAACCTGCCTAAATGTATAAATGCCAATACAATTCTTGTTAACTAGCTTCCTGATGATTTCTCTTGAATGAAACAGTTCTAGTCCTGTAGAAGCTCCTTCTATATAATAAATTAATATATATATATATATATATATATATATATAATCAATATAGGGTGGCAAAAAAAAAAAAAAATTTGTAGAATTTTTTTGCCACCAGCGGCCTAGTGGGAAAAAATTAAATAGTCATAGACCATTTTTAAGTTCAACATCAACAATCAAGGAACGGCCATAATAGGCCATTCACCCACTAGAAATAACAGCCAAAGCTTCAACCGCAAATAAAAATCAATTCCGTAAACAGGAGAAAATTTAAAAAGTTTAAAAAACATTTACCCTGTAATTTCTTAACAGGGTAAATGTTTTTTAAATTTTCTTCTGTTTACGGAATTGATTTTTATTTGCGGTTGAAGCTTTGGCTGTTATTTCTAGTGGGTGAATGGCCTATTATGGCCGTTCCTTGATTGTTGATATATATATATATATATATATATATATAATATATATATATATATGCCTTTTATCCTTTCGGGGTCGATAAATAAAGCACCAGTTTCGCACTGGTGTCGATGTAATCGACTTAATCCCTTTCTCTGTCCTTGTTTGTCCCCTCTATGTTTAGCCCCTTGTGGGTAGTAAAGAAATATATATTTATTTATTTATTTATTGAACACGTTACATTGAACTGTCACGCCTGGAATGTCTTTGATTACAGGACTATTCGGTTAGAGCCAACCTGCTTTGTACAGCATTCATATTAATAACATCAGTAAAGTTAAACTCAACATCATTACTACCACAATCACCACCACCATCACCACCATCAAACCACCATCCTCAAACACCCCATCCCGCCGCCGACACACCACCACCATCATCACTATGTGGTCTGCTATTATTGGCATCGGTAACATCACCAGCATCACTAATATCAACAGTGTTAATATCCGCATCATCATCATTACCAAAATCAGCAATACCATTATTACCATCGATTTCACTTGGAAGGAGAGAACATCACTGGGAAGAACATTATTAATCTTTGAAGATAACGGAGTAATTTAATTATCCCCACATCCACAACAGTAGAATGAATTGCTTTGAAACAACTGTGCACTTAGCTACTCCATACTACACAATAGCTAGACACTACTGTACTGAAGTCTACTATTAGAATTTATTTCTATAAAAACATATGACTATCAAATAGTTTCTGCATAAATTACTTTTGACGCAGAAAAAGAGACGGCAAAATAATATAAACAACCGGAATATATATATAACAAATTAATAAATAAAACATATGCATACATACATACATATATGTACGTACCTACATCTACATGTATTTATACATACATATATGGGTACAGGACACCAAAAAATACGTCGAATACAATGAGAAACGAAAACATGAACACAAAACCAAGGAACTGGACATTTTTCTAAACAACGAAAAAATAGAGTACAGGACAAATAGCATAAGGAAAATTCCCCTTATTCAGTCGCCATGGTTTCATCTACTCTGCGTTTCGAAGGTGAAGGCGAGACGCAACTTCAACTGAAACATTCCTTCCCGCGAAAATCAAATTAAATAAAATTTGAGATTTTTTTGCAGAGGGGTAAAAATGGTAACAAAAACAGGACAGTAACGACAGTACAAAATATAAACAGTAAAAGACAGGACAAGGAGAACAACAGTAAGATAGATAGATAGATAGATAGATAGATAGATAGATAGATAGATAGATAGATAGATAGATAGATAGATAGATAGATAGATAGATAGATAGATACATATGTATATACGTATGAGTAAACAGACTAAAACGACGTACTCAACACACTCAGCAGGGCTTTACATACAGTATTTTTAAAAACAGGTTGATTCTACAACTCGTAATTTAAGTTTCGTAAGCTTCCTGCAGAAGCCAAACTCATCGAGCTCAGTAAACTGAATAGAGTGATGCAGAAAGTCCAAGATGACTACTGAAATCTGGGCCACAATCAGTTAAGAAGGATCACATGGCATTGTTACAACTGAGATCGACATTCCAGCGTCACCAGATGCATGAAAGAGGAAAATTTCTCGGACCGCGTTACAGCTACAGCTCGATTTTTGAACGGACTTACGCTCGAGCATACACACACACACACATACACACACACACACATACATATATATATATATATTATATATATATATATAATATATATATATATATATGCCTTTTATCCTTTCGGGGTCGATAAATAAAGCACCAGTTTCGCACTGGTGTCGATGTAATCGACTTAATCCCTTTCTCTGTCCTTGTTTGTCCCCTCTATGTTTAGCCCCTGTGGGTAGTAAAGAAATATATATTTATTTATTTATTTATTGAACACGTTACATTGAACTGTCACGCCTGGAATGTCTTTGATTACAGGACTATTCGGTTAGAGCCAACCTGCTTTGTACAGCATTCATATTAATAACATCAGTAAAGTTAAACTCAACATCATTACTACCACAATCACCACCACCATCACCACCATCAAACCACCATCCTCAAACACCCCATCCCGCCGCCGACACCACCACCACCATCATCACTATGTGGTCTGCTATTATTGGCATCGGTAACATCACCAGCATCACTAATATCAACAGTGTTAATATCCGCATCATCATCATCATCATCATCATCATCATCATCATCATCATCATCATCATCATCATTACCAAAATCAGCAATACCCTTATTACCATCGATTTCACTTGGAAGGAGAGAACACCACTGGGAAGAACATTATTAATCTTTGAAGATAACGGAGTAATTTAATTATCCCCACATCCACAACAGTAGAATGAATTGCTTTGAAACAACTGTGCACTTAGCTACTCCATACTACACAATAGCTAGACACTACTGTACTGAAGTCTACTATTAGAATTTATTTCTATAAAAACATATGACTATCAAATAGTTTCTGCATAAATTACTTTTGACGCAGAAAAAGAGACGGCAAAATAATATAAACAACCGGAATATATATATAACAAATTAATAAATAAAACATATGCATACATACATACATATATGTACGTACCTACATCTACATGTATTTATACATACATATATGGGTACAGGACACCAAAAAATACGTCGAATACAATGAGAAACGAAAACATGAACACAAAACCAAGGAACTGGACATTTTTCTAAACAACGAAAAAATAGAGTACAGGACAAATAGCATAAGGAAAATTCCCCTTATTCAGTCGCCATGGTTTCATCTACTCTGCGTTTCGAAGGTGAAGGCGAGACGCAACTTCAACTGAAACATTCCTTCCCGCGAAAATCAAATTAAATAAAATTTGAGATTTTTTTGCAGAGGGGTAAAAATGGTAACAAAAACAGGACAGTAACGACAGTACAAAATATAAACAGTAAAAGACAGGACAAGGAGAACACAGTAAGATAGATAGATAGATAGATAGATAGATAGATAGATAGATAGATAGATAGATAGATAGATGATAGATAGATAGATAGATAGATAGATAGATACATATGTATATACGTATGAGTAAACAGACTAAAACGACGTACTCAACACACTCAGCAGGGCTTTACATACAGTATTTTTAAAAACAGGTTGATTCTACAACTCGTAATTTAAGTTTCGTAAGCTTCCTGCAGAAGCCAAACTCATCGAGCTCAGTAAACTGAATAGAGTGATGCAGAAAGTCCAAGATGACTACTGAAATCTGGGCACAATCAGTTAAGAAGGATCACATGGCATTGTTACAACTGAGATCGACATTCCAGCGTCACCAGATGCATGAAAGAGGAAAATTTCTCGGACCGCGTTACAGCTACAGCTCGATTTTTGAACGGACTTACGCTCGAGCATACACACACACACACATACACACACACCACATACATATATATATATTATATATATATATATATTATATATATATATATTATATATATATATATATATATATATAACAAGATGTATGAATGTGAAGATTTGAGTGTCTCATGAATAGAGTGTGGAGGAGATGCTCCTATGTGTAAGCTGCCATGCGGGTGCGAACTAATGACATCAGCTTGTTGGTGTGTATGTGCATCATTTGTAGGGTGTGTGTCCGTAGGGTTGAGATTACGTATGACCCATACGTGAGTATTCGCTTGGGCGAATATGTGGTTATACGTGTCAGCTGTGTATCTCAGCTAGGTATGTATCATTTGTTCGTGTGTGTGTGTGTGCATGGTTTAGTACACTGTACACGCGTGTATGCGGGTACGGCTTTAGGTTGTATGTATGGATGTGTGTTCGTATGGACGATTGGCATACCTGTGCTTGTACATTACTGTATTTATATGCGTGCGTATGAATGCGGACGTGTTTGTGTGGAAGTATATATATATGTACGTGCATTTTCATCTGGTGTGTACGTGTGAGTGTACATATATATTCACGCTTTTGGTGCTTGTGTGTGCGAGAATGGTAGATGTATACTAACGTGGTTGCTACAGCGTCATTGTCGTTGGATTGAGGTTTTGTGGAGTTAGGGAAAGATTTGGTTGCGTTGGGTAAAAAAAGAAACGATAAGCATAAGTACATAAATGTATGTGCAAAAACACAAACCTGCAAATTCCTCCAACCCTAATCTGTAATTTCCCAAAACCTACCAGCTTTCCTTTAGAAGGATCCTACCTCTCGAGGGCCATAGTCTACAAAACCTCCCTCGCAAAATTCGATGACATCACAAGGCACTTCGCGGGCATTTCACCACCGCCCACATAGTAATATTTTTGCAACTGCATTAGTATGTATCTGCCATGCTTGCACACACAAACATCCAAATAATGCATACGTATATATATATATATATATATACTAATAATAATAATAATAAAGGGTGAAATTAATTAATTTGGAATAATCATCAATTTCACCAAGTAGATTTCGGCATGTAAAAACCCCATTCAAGGAAGGTTTAAGTAAAACTAAGTAATTAAGGGTTTAGCAACGATTTGCTTCACCACACACCGAATTTAGAAATAGCAGTCAAAGAGTTTTGCTATTCTTTCTACTTAAAAGGGAGATCCCAATAAAAGTGGTGTTATTTTACTGGGATCTCCTTTTAAGTAGAAAGAATAGCCAAAACTCTTTGACTGCTATATATATATATATATATATATATATATTTGCATATACATATATACATAGAGACATGCACATATAGGAGGCGGTTCTGAAAAGTTTCTGACTTTAGGGTAACCTGCTGAGTTCTTTTATAGGACTTAGGAAAAAGGAAGAACCGCTACACTAAGCGTGTGAATCTGAAAGCAGAATATGTTGCATAAAATTATAACTAATCTTCCTGTATTTTCTTTTACTCAAAGCCAGGAACTTTTCAGTACCCCGTCGTACATGCATACATGCATACATACATATATTCATGCATATACACACACACACACACATACATGCAGGCATACAATACATATAAATCTGCGCATGCACTGACACCAAATACCGCACATATACACACATTCATGCAAAAATTGTTGAATTTCAAATGAAGGAGTTTTTGAAACTGTTTTTTTTTTCTTCTTTTCCTTTCTCTATTGGCAAAAAACTTTGAAATAGAACTGAATAATTAAATACGTCCATATATACAGGTATGGTCGTATCATGAAGCAATGGGTAAAAAGTATATATCAAAGAGAGAAAATTTAATGCTAGTGAGTTTCAGCATTACAACATGATAATATACGGATCTAAAAAGTTGCAGAAATGCAAAGGTACGAACATACAATAATACGGGATTAAAATTACTTGTTTATATACCAATGAAAGCAAATTCAAATTAAAAAGATCATGGACATATGTATTTGCATAAGTATAGAAATAGAAATATGCATAATGCGAATATGCAAAAGTACTATAGAACGAGATGTAAATTGTAAAACACTTTCCGTTGTAGAAAATTTGAAATAGCAAACAGGAATAATAAATACAATCTATAAGTTACAATATGTTAGATATAAATTGCACAAGTGTAAGCCGGTTAGCGAAATACAAAATACAAAATATAACATTTAGAAATACAATGTGACAATTGTTAGAAAATTATAGAAATTTAAAATAATAATAGAATATAAAATACAAACATTAAAATGTAATACACAAAAAGAGATAAACGATTCAAATTATAAAATTGCTATATTATGGAATTCCTATGACTTTATGTTATAAAAACATAAAACTCTATAATTATACAATTATGAAATTACATGTTTGAACACCTGGATTGTGTCGTAGATAATGAGAGTATTTTGATGCAGGTGAATAATAGTAAATCAGCGTGGAACTACAAAAGATAGCCATACATAAAGATAGCGGACATATAACAAACGCATTATGAAAGAATAATGAAATGAATAACGAAAGGTGGATAAAACATGTGTTGTATGTTGTAATGTGTGGTCTCCTGAGCGCTACATTATAACAATTCTGTATTAAAGTTCTTAGACACAAAAGTGGGAAAAAGATATATTATGTTCGACTTTCAAGTCGTGTAGTTATACCACCAATATTTATCACCATGGGATACGGGCAACATTTTGTCATAAGGTTTTGCTCGTTTTATAATTTGCAATACTCAATTTGAATTTCTATGTGGTTACATATACTTTTATCAACCCTACATTCACATCGGTCATTTGAAGACCCCAGTATTTCCTTACCCAGTATCAACATGCCGTTCGCTTCCATTAAAACTTTTACCAAGATGTCATAACTAACGCACAAATCTTCCTTTCACTAAAGATTATCGTAGAGTTGCACAAATATACCTGAAAAGTAGATAAAGAATACTTCAGACCATTGGTACAAGTAACGGGGTAATTTGTATCATTAGTTTAGGACAAATTTCCTTAAAGTAATAGTTTGATAAAATTACAGTTACTGCGATAAGCAACCTACACTGTGTTTTTATGTGTAAGTGTGTAAGTGTGTGTGTGTGTGTGTGCGTATATGCCTGCGTGCGTATATAATAGAAATAGTGGAATATATACATTTATTTAGATATTATAGGCTTACACCTGTTTCAGATATGCATTTGCAAGGGTTCATAATTCAATTTCATCAATTGATGGGTTGATCGACAGAAAATATCGGGAACAATCAGCGCGACGATAGCTTCCTCGAAGTCAAAATTCAATGGCCAAAGAAAAAGAAGGGGGGAGGGTAGAGGATAGATTTTGGTCAGCGTGGGATTTATAGAGAATTAGATCGCCTGTTTGCAACCATCAAACTTAGGCTATTGTCCCCTTTTCGGATGGATTAATAGTATTGAAATACAGCAAATGTATTTGATACCCAACAACGTCGATTGGATCAGTGACACACTTTTGGCGATTACGACTAGGGTATAGTCTTTGGATTATATATGTGTATAGTTGTATATATATATAATGTATATATATATATATATATATATATATTATATATAATATATATATATATATATATATATATATATATCACAAATAAAGAAATGGAGAAACACATTAGTTGGTTAAACAGCTTTAGGATATTAGAATGTTGACTTATTTATTCATCAAACGACAACTATAATAACATAGATATATACATTATAAAATTCAATACATATAAGATAAGAATACAAGTAGTTATTTAAAAAAATATAAATTACTAAAATCATTAAAATCACTTACAGCTGTTTCAGCCTTTGGAAAAAGTAATTTGTTGTGCCCATACATGTCAATTGTCTTGAGGTTGTAGGCAGTTAAAACTGAGGTACTTATATATATATCCATAGGCCTCGTCAGAGGCTTATATATATATAAATATATATATATATACAAGATTTAGGGTATGGAGTATGGGAAATCCGGGCCACCTATGTTTCATAGCTAGTGGAAACTCAGAAGTGGTAAAATCCAAGTGAGATGTATACTGCCAACTGCTCTTCAGGCCAAGGATATTTTGATAAGATTAAAGGCAACACCTTACCGCTTCTGATGTTACACTCGCTATGAAACATATGTAGCCCAGATTTTACGCACTCCATTCCGTAACTATTGCATTCTTTTCGCACACTTGGCAACCCTTTTTGCCTACCGAGTAATATAAAAAGAACTTTTTTTTCAGTGCAGTGTTCTCCCATAAAAGAAAAAAAAATATCTGTAAGCCTTCCGTCTCAATAAACTACTAAACTGCTCGAAACTAAATTTCTTCCTACACATCGATCCATGGATCTTACATATATATAGATTTATAGATGTGTGGGGGAGGGGGGCATGTGTGTATGCGTTGTGGAAGGATTTCATCCACCCTATGTGACTAAAATTAGACTGACACATTGTTATAAGATAAAGAACTGTACCAATTGAAGACAAGCAGTTCACTGTGAGCCGTTGGCAAAGAGCGTTTAACCTTGTGTAACAGTAATAGTAGTGCGTCGTGTAAATAGTTCTTTCCCCTGCTTCGTTAAATTAGATATCGAACACCAGGATATAAAAGTGGCGACGAGTTGTTGTAAGCTTGCGTAGGACATTTAGAATTTTTTCTTTCTGTGTTAGGAAACCAAAGAAACAATCGTTTGACATGGAGGACTTATTGGTCTCTGTGGTTCAGTTACTACAGCAACAGCAGCAACAACAACAGCAATTACAACAGCAATCACAGCAACTACAACAGCAACAACAACAAAACCAACAGTTGATGGAATTTAATGTTGAAGAAGTCTGAAAATACTTCAGGTTCGTACTCGCCATGCAGTGTAGAAAACTCAATTGAAGAGCTTACTCATAATCCAGAAAAAGGGGTTATCTTCTCTGTATATTTTCGAAGATTCGAAGAAATCTTCAAAGAAGAATGTAAAAATTGGTCTGACGACAAAAATTACGACTACTTTTACGAAAGATTTTCCCCTATCGAACATGAAAAATGTAATAACTGTATTCTGCTGAAGAAACCACGTGATTGCTATTTTAATTGATGTTATTGTTGCTGTAATTATTGTAATTATTAAACAAATCGAATGAATGTTATTCCTGGTAAAATGAAAAACATGCCGAAAAGAAAATCGTTAACCATTATTTAAAGAAGATTCACGGATGAAAACAGTCACAAGAAATGAAATCCTCATAGAACCCAAACAATTTGAAACTACACGTTCTAGCACCAGAAAACGGAAAAGAATTGAAACTTAAACATAAGAGATATGTATGCATGTATGAATGTATGTATGAATGTATGTATGTATGTATCAATCAATCTATCTATCTATCTATCTAAGGACGGAGTTTAATTTTGCAATCGGGAGAAGTAATGGGCGACTAAATCTAAAAGGGGGAAATATTGTGGTAGGATCCCGAACACTCCATGGGACTAGTATTGGACTGACACGTTGCCATAAAATAAAGAACTATGAGCAACTGTGTAAGCAGTTCACTGTGAGCCGTTGGCAAAGAGTGTTTAACCTCGTGTAACAATAATAGTTGTGCGTCGTGTAAATACTTCTTCCTACCTACTTCGTTAAATTATATATCCAACACCAAGATATAAAAGTATACATATATATATAAAAGTGGGTGGCTGAAAAGTTCCGGAGATCTTTTCGGTTTGAACGGCAGTTTCTTACGTAATTTCTAGGTAACTAAAACATTTTAAACTTCGTATACTTGTAGAATGTGTTTATAAAACATCTTTTTCTCTTGGCTTTATTGAGAAAATTTTATAGTTTGTAAGATATTTGTTGTCTTTTTCTTCAATTTCTGCAATTTCAACCAAACAATTACGTCCATTGAGGTAAAATCCTTCTGTGCCGTATGAATATGTCTCTCGTCTAAGAAACATTTTGGGTTTATTTACATTTGTGAAGAAAAAAAGATACCCTTCCCCCCACCCCGAACCCTAACTCTAAAACAGATTGAAATGCAATAGATCGATACTAGGGTCATAATTATGGGTGACAATTTCATATGACACCGCCGTTCAAACCGAAAAGATCCAGTTCCTGGCTTTAAGGGTATCAAGAAAGGTCTGGTTGAAGGTCTAAACGTTTGAGCTCTTTTACAGAGTTCCGAAAACTGAAGTGTGTGAATCTGAGGAGGGAATACATTGAATAAAATCAAAATCAACTGATCCTTTCATATTTTATTTTACTCAAAGCAAGGAACTCTTCAGCACCCCATAGTTTCACACACACACACACACACACACAGACACACACACAAACACACACACATTATTTATGTATATAAAAAAGACTGAGGGCGATATCTAGCAAAAGTGTTGCTAGGAATAAGAGTTTTAGTGACGTATAGTTGCCTTTCGGTTGAAAAGTTGCTAACAAGCGACCCTGACTATTTGTAATGTATGTATATATATATATATATATATATATATATATATTTATAATATAATATATAATATATATATATATATATGTACCTCTCTCTGTCTCTCTCTTTCTCTCTCTCTCTACATATTTATATATATCAATATATAAAACATACATAATAACATATTATATATATATATATATATATATATATTATATAATATATATATATATATATGTGAAATAGAAAGATGAATAATCTTGTAGTAGATTAATCAAAGTTTAACCGATACCTTAGTAGCAAAAATCACAGCAGTAAACAGCACGGTTGGAGGTACAACCATCTGGCGTTGCAACCGTGCGTTGGTGCGGATAATTGAAATTAAAACATTATTGGTGAATTGAAGAAATGGAGCTGAACGCAGATTGAACAGAAATCGTTTTATTTCATTCTACACGTGTAGAATATATATATTATATTAAAATATATATATATATATATAAATGCCAACACAATGCGAGTAACAAAATACCAAAACAATGTGAGCAATAAAAAAAAATAAGGATATTGACCGACAGTTCTTACATGTTATCTGGTATTTTCACATTCCGCGAAAATAGATGTTGATATCTGATTTCACAAACAAATATCTGTGAAATTTGCTATCAACATCTTTTCTCGGTAAATTTCAAAACGAAAAGGTTCTAAACCTGAACTCTTGAAATACCACGTAATAGTACCTACCAACAACCTGCAATCTAAATTATTTATATAACTTTCATTGTTTTAGCTTCAAAAATATATTTAAAGCATTTACATATTTGGAGAATGATTAATGAAAACAAAACACACACACACACACACACACACACGCGCGTGCACATAGATACGTATATTCGTATACGCTACCGTCATCAGAATCTGCAGCAATGAAGCGCAAGTAATCAAAGCAGGATATACAGAATAAAAATATTTATTCATTAAGTTGATTTCAATAGATAGCTTGCAAGAGGAATTTTCAAAGAGACAACTGGAAATTTCTCTTGAATGAAACAAATGTCATTATGTTAGTTGACTATATTTTATGCAGACACACGTACACGCATGTATGTATCTGTTTATGTGTGTAAGCGTGCATGAGTAATGAATTTGGAAATTTCATGTGCGTAAATTTTTGCGAATTAAATATTAAATAGTCGTCTTTTTAGTAAGATAAAGTTATATTTGATGGGGAAAATTTAATGAGTAGCCTTAATTGTTTAGCTCGTTATGCTAAAAGTATTGCAGATTGTTAAAAATGAACTTAAGCATCGCTAATGCTATCCTCCACATTTATATTGCGGAAGTACAAATTCAGCTCCGTATTAATATTCTTCTACCAAATCTTTTGAACAACTCGATAGAGTGATTGTCAGAACCCGCGCGGCACCAAGATATATGTACGTTTGTATATATGTATTTATGTAGGTATGTGTGTAGAAGTATAACCGGCATGTATGCATGCCTACATATACAGCTGTGCCTACATATACATACCTTAATCTCTCTCTCTCTCCATCACACACACACATAGACAAGCACACACATATACGCACACACGCAAACACACACACATGCATTCCCTCTCGGGATGGGGTGGGGGCCTTGTCGTAAGAAACTTACTTCACAACCACATGCTTGGCACCATGTGCAAATGTCTTCCACTATAGTCTCGGGCTGACCAAGCCTTGTCAGTGGATTTGGCAGGCGGAAACTAGTATATAATATATATGTATATTATATATATATATATATATATATATATATAAATTCTACTCCTCCCTTTTGTATGTATGTATATATATATATGATATATATAATATATATTATATATATATATATATATATATATAATCAAACGATAAGGGTGAGAAAATTGGGTACTAATTTAATAGCACATCCATTTACCACCAAGTGGCTTAGTGCATAAAAAACCCCGATTACGACACATTTTATACATAAATATAAGAGAGTGACCACCATGTGGTCTACCCTAGCACTAAAAATAGATCCGCAAGGTTTCAGCCACAAAAGAAATTGTTTCCGTTCAAAGTTAGCACTACGGCTGAGGAGCTACAGATAAATTTATGTAAGTAAAACCACATAATTTATTAATAGCGAAAGAATTGTCTCGAACTAATCTACATTTTGTTATGTTTATTTGCCCTGTTCATTTGCGCTGGTAGTAGTGCTAACTTTCAACGGAAACAATTTCTTTTGTGGCTGAAACCTTGCGGATCTATTTTTAGTGCTAGAGTAGACCACATGGTAGTCACTCTCTTATATTTATATATATATATATATATATGTGTATATATATACATATATCACTTCACACCTCTTCCCTAACCGACCCCTCCCCTCTTTCAAACGAGCCCACAACCTTCGAGACCTTTTGGTCCATAGCTCCTTCCCTGACCCTACCACCCAACCCGGCTCGTTCCCCTGCTCCCGCCCACGTTGCCGCACTTGCCCTTACCTCTCCAACACCACCCGCCTCACTAGCACCCACCATCGACCCTATCCCATCATCCACTCCTTCACCTGCACCTCCAGCAATATTATCTATTGCATCTCTCTCTCTCTGCAATGCCTTGTACATCGGACAAACGGGACGCCGCTTGGCTGACCGGTTCGCGGAACACCTTCGTGACATCCACCTTGCGAACGACACACACCGGTCTCACGCCATTTCCGCTCCACCGGTCACTCCTTGCAACACCTATCTGTGTTCGGTTTGTCCTTACACAGAGGCCATCCGGATTCCCGTTTGCGCCGTGAACATGAATTAATCTTCTCTCTTCGCTCTTATACGCCATTTGGTCTCAACTCTCCCCCCTCCTCATCTAACCCCCCTCTACCCCCTCCTCACCTATCCTTTCCCTCGACCCCTACTTCTTCAGTCCTTCATCCTTTCACCCCTACTCCCCTTCCCTTCTTCCCTCTTTCTCCCTCCCTCTTTCCTCCTTCATCCCCCTCTTCCCCCATCCTCTGCTCTTCCCCCTCTCCTCCCCCTCTTCTTCCCCTCCCCTTCTCTCCCCCCCTTCTCCTCACTACACCACATGACTTTACACGTCACATCACATATGATGTGCCATACTAATACACACACCAACTAATACATACTAATACGTACTAATACATACTAGTACATACTAATACATACACCAACCCTATACATACACACGTCCAGACCCCGCATACGCACTTATACTCTCTCATACACACACACCACACACACTTATACATACCAATACGTACTAATACATACTAATACATACTAATACATACACCAACCCCATACATACGCACGTCCAGACCAATCCTACGCACTAATACTCTCTCATACACACACACACACACACACCCTTTAACATACTAATACATACACCAACCCTATACATACACACATCCAGACCCCTCCTACGCACTATTAGCTGGTCCCTCAACCCTTTTATCAACCCTATTATCTCCCCTTATTTCGCTCTCGCGTCTCATGTTTGATCTTTGACCTCTGGCCGAAATCAGATCGCCATGTTGATTCGTTAGCTACTGCACGCATTTTTTTCTCTCCTTCTTTCTGTGTTTCTCTCTCTGTGTATCTTCTGTTGAAGAGCGTAGGCTCGAAACGTTAAAGACTTGTTTTATTTATATTCCTGAGCGCCATACTAATACAATTGTTCGTTGTTTTCCACCTGCCTTCGTCTTTTGTTTATTTTCATAAAGCTTCCCGTTATATATATATATATATATATATATATATATATATATATATATATATATATATATATATATATATATATACGTAATATATATATATATATATATATATATACAAAACAAAGTTAAATGTGATACAATAAAATTAATTATAATCGCCGGTGTACCAGTACACGCCATATATATTCATATATCATTACATTCAAGGCGAAGATATATATATATATATATATATATATATATATATATATATATACATACATATATGGTAAGAAAAGGAGGAGGTGAATTTCGATTATTCTCACGTGGTCAGTTGAGTTGTTAATGCAAAAACAAACGAAACATAAGTAAAATAAAAAAAAAAAAAATGCAAGCAGTTTACAAAGTTTTCATATATTTCAAATAAAAGAATTTTGTGGTTGTCGACTGGTTTCGCTTTCGCTAATCATGACGTTGAAGTTATTGTAATTTTGTATTTTGTTAAGAATATTTTAGTCCATCATTTTGTATGAGAGTTTGTGAAAGAATCAACAAGTATGAATATCTAAGAGGAGGCAATTAGTGATAGTTAGTATTCGGAACAGGGGAGGTAACTGCTCATATTTGGGTTGGGATAAGTAAACATACAAAAACTCATAAGCTAAAGTAGTGAGATGAAATGTGTGCAGTGATGGATATGGGATCATGAATTAGAATATATACTGAAACCAAAGTCGGTTATGAATTCATATTCAGGCGTGTTTTATATTTTTTGATAAATATTTTTTTTATTTAACCGTTTTTATGCAGAAATTGTTTCTTTGCACTGGTAGATGGGGAAGACTGTGACATTTTTAAAGAGATTCCCTGCATATCTTTCTATGTATTCATTCAAAAGTATCTGTCTATAGTTTGGGAAATAGGAAATGGATCTGTTCCTTCTGTAGTGTGTTTTTATCCTATATAGTTATGCCCATACCTGAACAATTTATAACAATCAATTAAATTCTCGGATGCACAAGTTAAATTGGTTTTAATTGTGGACCTCTCTCCTTGATTGAACTGGAATTCCGAACCTTCCAATAGATTGGGTTATATCCACAGTTTGGACGTCCACATTTTTCAACCATTGATTTCATGGTTGTTGTGTAAAGTCTTTTCAGCGATTTGGGTTACTTTTAACATTTGAT
>NC_043000.1:160229182-160349182 GCF_006345805.1 Octopus sinensis | reverse complement strand
AGAAACAAGGTATACATTTCGAAAGATTCCTCAGATCACACTACAATTCTTTTAAGTGTACTGTTAACGTCAAAGGTTAATTGATACTCATCAACAACCCTTTTTTACTTCAGTGCCTTCATTAATGCCCTTAGGATTGCCATTAACTCAAAATTATCTTCTCTCCTGTCTGCAAATGGGATAGAGTTGTAAAACATAATATATTTTATTTGCGCAAGTGGACAGACAACGGAGTTATGAAGCAATCTTTTTGACCAATTTCTTCAAACATTGTCCGTCCTTACTTGTGATCAATTAAATTATTTTCCTTTTTTGTTTGAAAATAAACAGTCATCGAAGTAGCAAGATTTTAGTCTTCAGAATATATTTTGCATACTGTCAAGCAAAACAACTTCTGTTCTTACTGTATGAAAAGTCAGGTACTTTTGAAATCGGCCTCTTTTACCAAAACGTCTAACTTACGGGACAGTAAAATCAGCAACAGTTATCAAGCAATTCACACGCACACACACACACACACACACACACACACACACACACACGCACAAACAAGCACACATATATTATACACATAGGTATGTATTTGTTTACATACATACAGAACAGCACATATGCATATATATAGGTAAACAAATATCGTAAATCCTCGAGTATAATCCACATTTTCCCCAAAAAATTTAAAGGTCAAAATCCCTAATGCGTACTATATACGAGGTTAAAAATGAAAAATATTCTCTAAGTAATGTCCGAGTCTCTATTTGCTGTCCAGCAATGTTTATTCAGACGCATTTTGTGATGTCGGGCGCGAAAATACCTGAAGCTAAGCCTGAAAGCAATGAAGTCATAAAAGAATCGTCCATAACTTGCAGTAAGCAACATTTATTAAATGTTATTACTGTTATTTCTTTATTTTCTGTAAACAAAATGCACAAAAACGCTACACGTTTGCATCATGTTATATATACAATAATAATAAAGGACGTTACCATATACATTTTTACAAACCAAGGACGTTATAATAACCTCCTTGACTCAAGTTAGGGAAGGGGTGCGTATTATACACAAGGTTTAGGTTTTCAGAGGTACAGCCCCCTAAAAATCCCCTGCTTATTCTACTGAAGGGGGGACTTTACTCGAGGATTTACGGTACATATTTACGTATGTACAAATGTGTGTTTGTGTGTATATATGTATATACATACATGCATACATATAAAGTAACATACAAAGGAAAAAATTCCTTCAGCGGGGTGTGTAAACCACCCAATTCACTGGTACGTCGATTGAATACAACATGAATATGGGTATAATGCAAACTACAAACAATAAATTAAATATAGAGATAGAAATGACGATCCAATAATTTATTTATATTATGATATAACATAATATACTACGAATATAAGATAATATAGGAGGTGACCCTCTTCGGTTATGAATGACCATGGGATGGCACCTAGAAAGTTACTCTCCGAGGCACAAGTTCGGGCAAGGTTGGTTTGTGGAAGGCCAGCAGTCGTCCATCGATATCAGCCTTCACTCACCACAACACTGATGTTATCCAAGGGAAAGGTAAAGGCCGATACAGCTTGGCACACTGACATCACAAGTCATTTCTACAGCTGAGTGAACTGGAGCTACGTGAAATAAAGTGTCTTACTCAAGAACACAACACGCAGCCCGGTCCAGGAATCAAACGTACAACCTCACGATCGTAAGCTCGACTCTCTAACCACTGAACTATGCGCCTTCACGATATGATATAACATAAACAATTATTTTTAAAAATCCATAAGCCCAAAATTTAATTCAGGTTATATACATTCTTTGCTATATAAACAATTCAATTCCCTTATATGTATGTATATGTATATATATATATATATATATATATATATATATATATATATATATATATATATATATATATGTATATATAAGCTTCAGCAGGGCCAATGTTGTGTAGAAAGACGGAATTCCCTGTGAAAGAATTGGTAAATTGTAAAACAATTAATTCAAATGTTTATGTATTATTAGCTTAAGCGTTAACCATTCAACTACATATCAATTACATTAAAAAATTTTAAAAAAGCAATAAAATTATAACGGACCAAATAATTAAGTAAGCAGAATCTGCAACTATCGAAATGTATTTCTATTTTCCTCAAATAATATCAATCCAAACTCGTTTATGTCTAAGACAATCATTTACTATTATAATAGCATACAACAATAATATATATGTATATAATTAATGATCAGGGTTTTACTTAATCTAGAAACTGTAATAAAATGTGTTAAAAGATGTAAAGCATAATTACATATTTAATATATATTAGCACTTCTATTTATTTAAAGTTATTGATTAAAAAAAACTTATAAAAAAACGTTATTAAAAGTTTTCTATTTTTGTTAGTTAGTTAGTTAGTTAATTTGGCGCAAAAGCAAATAGCAAGGCCATGTAGGGGGACATGGAGTTAAGTACAGGGTGGTGTTCATGTAAAGAGTTCAGGCCACTTGAGGTCCAGGGAGGCTTTGAACAAAGCGGTCGTCGGCATCTTCACCATCTCGTCTGGCAGCTTGTTCCACGGATCCTCAACCCGGACGGAGAAAGCTCCTCTCCTTCGATTGAGATGAAATCGTCGCAGGTAGAGCTTTTCGGAATGACCCCGCAGCCGACGCTCTGGAGCAGGAGTGAAGAACAGCTCTTTCGAGAGGTTACACTTTCCGCTTATAATGTTGTGGGCGAGAATGAGATCACCACGGCGGCGGCGTTTTTCAAGAGAATAAAGGTCGAGCGTCCTCAGCCTTTCTTCGTAGGACAAATTTTTGAGACCATGAACCATGCGGGTAGCCAGCTGCTGGAATTTTTCGAGATGCTGTATGTCTTTGAGGAGATAAGGAGAAGAGGCTTGAATCCCATACTCCAATATGGGTCTCAACAGCGTGACATAGAGTGGTAGGAATATGGCTGCTGTGAGCATTCCGAATGACCGTCGAATCAAGAACAGAATTCCGCGTGCTTTGTTGGCAGCATGGACGCACTGGGCCGAAGGCGAAAAGGAGGAATCCACCAAGATACCTAGGTCCTTTACCTGATCGGTCCTCTCCTGCAGCAGACGACCCGGCTCGAAATCAAGTTGAGTTGCAGGAGTAGAGCCGACAGGCAGATGACAGCACTTTGACACGTTCAGACACAGGTCCCAATCGTTAGACCACTTCCAAATTTGGTGGAGGCATCGACGAAGATCCTCTATACTACCGCGAGGAGCGACCAGTTTGATATCGTCGGCAAATAGAAGGGTGTGTTGCGTGAGGTCGTCGGGCAAGTCATTTATGAAGACTAAGAACAACAAGGGCCCAAGCACTGAACCTTGAGGCACGCCACTGCTCGCACTGGAGACATCGGACCGCGAACCATTAACTTGGACTTGGAAGGAGCGATCTGAGAGGAAGGCACCAACCCATCGTATAATATCCGGATGGAAACTATATGCTTGAAGCTTGACAGGTAATAGGCGGTGGTTTACCGAGTCAAAAGCTTTGGCAAAGTCCAATAAAACGATGTCAACAGCATCACTATCATCGAGGATGCGCGTCACCAATTCTTCCATTACTAGTAAGTTGGTCAAGCATGATCTCTTCGGCACGAAGCCGTGTTGGGAATCAGAGATAGAGGCTGTGTTTAGGAGGTGGAGCATCATACTTTTCTTAAGGATGGTTTCGAAAATCTTGCTGATTATTGATGTAAGGGAAACCGGTCGGTAGTTAAGCGGGTCTTCGCGGCTCCCTTTCTTGAAAATTGGGCAGATTATCGCTGTTCTCCAGTCTGCAGGTATAACAGCTTCTAAGATACTCTTCCCCCCTCTGAACTTCTTCTGCAGTTATAACACCCGTCGCCAATGACATATTGAATAGTCGTGTTAAGGGCTCGCAGATGACCGGAGGCAACGCTTTGATAACCCGTGGGTGTATGCCGTCAGGGCCGTGACCCTTGTTGACATCGAGGCCTTGAATAACACGTTTGACTTCGTCCCGCGTGATGACCAATCGAAGCATTGGAGGTACCGATCTATCAAATGGAGGGGGTTCACGACCATCATCTTGTTTGAAAATAGTTGAAAAAGCCTCGGCAAATAATTGACTCTGTTGATAAGGGTCCTCAATCGATACGCCTGTTGAGTCTACCAACGTTGCAATCTGGTTGTTCGAGCGGGAATTCTGCTGGACATGGGCAAAGAAGGTTTTTGGATTCATAACTGAAGCTTTCTTTCTTTTCAATTTTCACGGCTCGGTCTCGTTGAGTTTTGTACACCTCAAAAGCTGCAGTCGAATCCAGTTTTTTGAATTCAGCCCAAGCAATATCTCTGAGTCGACGTTCTCGTTTAACCTTCTTCGTCACCCAGGGCTTATGTTTCTTCTTCTTGGGAAGCCCAACGGGAACTGCCTGGTCAGTCAAACAGATTACATATGCTTTGAGGGATGACCATAGTTCGTCAACAGAGGACAACGTCATCAGGGATCGCCAGTCCAGAAGCGCGGAAGCCTCGGTTAGAATTTCGAGATTAATTGCAGAGAAGACTCTGCGTGGCAGCGAAGTAGTCGTGGGCGTAGAAAAAGTTGTGTGCATGACGAACTTCAGGACCGCATGATCACTCTTGGCAAGAGGGGCGCACACAGATACGTCTGACACTGATCTTGGATAGCGGGAGAATACCAGATCTAGCATAGATGGCTGCTGCCCAGACCGATGCCTTGTCGGATATTCAACATGTTGCGATAGAAAACAATCTTCAGCCACGTCAAGAAGGGCCTGGCCGAAACGGGAAGATGTTGTACAAATTGATGCGGGCCAATCGATCGTGGGAGCGTTGAAGTCTCCTAGTACCAAACAGTCATGCGAAGCTGAAACGAATCTTATCGCTGCGAGTAAATGGTCGGCAAGAGGCGGCCTGTAGACAGCCAACACGGTGGTTGGCAAGAGGCGGCCTGTAGACAGCCAACACGGGCAGGCAAAACTCAGATAGGCTCAGCTTGCAATAGACGGCATCAAATTTTGTTGTAGATTGAGCATTAGTGGGTAGAATACCGCTGGACGGTTTGTGCTCAGACTTAACATACACAGCAACACCTCCACCACGCCTTTATTGTTTATCGGAGAGAGAATTCCGTCATAAATATGAATATTATATATATATATATATATATATATATATATATATATATATATATATATATATATATATATTATATATATATATATATATATATATATATATATATAAAAACCTTAGATTCCCTTTAATATTTAAATTTAATTTGTCAAAATATATTCGTAGCTTTGAAACCGCAACCTGTTCACTGAGAAAATTCTGCGATAAATTTGGCGCGAGTGCGACGATTTGAAAATTTTAGGTCAGATATTACCTTGGCAGGGTTTGAAATGCCTCGTGAAATTATCTGTTCCGACTTGGCTATTTCTTGCTGAAGAATCTGAGGGCCTATGGAAGATTGGCTTGATTGGCAATATATACACACAACTCCAACTGGTCTGTATAGGCACAAATGCGCACCCACATATACGTGTATCTGCATGTATTTGTATATATATACATATATATACATATATATGTTCCTGGATCTTAAGAATTTTTCGGTCCAGAGAACAAGGTGTCATCATACCACTTTTCTCCTCCTTTGTACGGCCACACCTCGAATACTGCTGCCCACTGTGGTCTCCCCATACAAGACAAAACATCTCGGGGATTGAATCACCTCAGAATTGAAGGCATGGCTGCTCTCGATTATTGGGATCGCCTTAAAACCTTGAAACTCTACTCTCCTCATTTACAAGATGTGGAGAATGTACCACCAACTTTGCCCAAACGACCTGAACATTGGCTTCAAGGTTCATCCAAGACTGGGACCACGGGCCATACGTCCCTTGCCCAGTTCAAGATCACAGCACACATGTACACTGCAACATAATTTCTTCTCCTCAACAGGCCCTGCCCTATTTAACATTGTCCCGAAAGAGATCAAAGAGGAAAAGGATCCCATCAACTTTAAACCGAGTCTGGATGGATTCCTTCAAGGAATACCAGATAAGCCACCCATAATTGGATACAACTCACCCAACAAAAACTCACTACTTGAATGGACCATAAACAAAACTTGACTTAAACAGGATTCAAATAATCCTATCAGGTGGTACTATTAGGTTAGACATGGCCTGGACCAATCTTTGATCGAAACATATCTAAGTTTATCTAAGTTTATATATGTGTGTCTTTATGTATATATATGTATATATACATATATATATATATATATATATATATATATATATATTATATATATATATATATATATATATATATATATATATCTTTATATATAAAAGTGATGTCGTGTGCTGTCTGTCTCCTACGATTTAGATTCCTAACTACTCCCACATTTTGCGGTGCAGTTTAACCAAAAGCGGGTATCTTATAGTCGTGATTCATATGGAGCCCTTCTGGGTATTAGCGCGCGTTTATGATGAGTCTACGATTAAAACAAAATTACCATCAATTTTTCCCATTTTTAATGCATTTTTGGCATATATAAGGGAAGTAACTCTCTAAAAATTTATTATTAAATCTCAGAACGTAAAAGTAACACCCCCCTTTGTGGTTAGCCATATTGAAATGGCTATTATACTTTACAACTCTAAAAATGCTTATATAGTTATTTCCCTTACAAACCTGAGCAACGCCGGGCGATACTGCGAGTATATATATAAATATGTTTATATATATATATGCATTTATGTATATGTATATATATAGATACGTGTTGGGCCAAGCCTGACCTTTGTTGGTTCGACTACCATCCGGGTAACATCTATATTCCTCGTCCCTACCGTAAGGCTTTACTTCCACACACGCCAGCTTAATATAATTCGTCCTTAGTCGAAAGACACCTGTTGTTATGTCCGGTTTATTGCAGGTGTATTTGTGTAATATTTCACCATTTTTTTCCGTCCTTGTTTTCTTTGTCTCGTCTGCCTGGATGTTTTGTTGTCCCTTTTTTGTATCCCTAATCGTCTGGATGTTTTGCGTTCTTGTCCCATTTTTGTATTATATATATATAATCAAAGTAAGCAACAAGGATATCCAAGGTACCATATACATTGGATATCCTTGTGGCTTATTTTGATTATAATCATCCCATTTGATTTATATGGATAATACCATACCAAATTCTGGTGCATTTAACTTAAGTACCATATACATCTGAATCTAAATTTGCTGAACTATATATATATATATATATATATATTGGCAAAACACCGATTGTATAAGTACACGGCTTACAGAGAATAGATCTTGGGCCCGATTTCTTCGATTAAATTAAGTGCTCCAGTTTGGCCGCAGTCACATGACAGAAACAAGTAAAACAATAAAAATACTGCCATATTAATCCCGAGGAACGCCGGATATCTCTGCTAGAATATATATGAATTTATATATATATATATATATATATATATATATATACACATTGCCAAGCCAATTTATTTGCATCCCAATATAATAGAAATGTAGTACTTCCCGTACATAGAGTTTCGGTGATGCAGGATGCGGGTAACTAATGACTGGAAACAGCTCCAGTTATGTATGGTCTTAGACTTTTTGTCTGGGACGCAAAAATTACCCAGGATATATCTATAACGTACTCTCCCACAAAGCAACAAAATATTGGGTCATATACACTTGAACGTTCATTGATTTTTCAAAATTATTATCCTTTTATCAAAATTCTAGAGAGAGAAACCAATTACAAAACGTCCTTCCACAAATGGTCTTCTTATAATAAATCGAAATTTTTCCGTTTACACTGTTCAGGTCGCAGATTTATTCACGTTAATTAAAGGTAGTATTTAACTGAAATGATATAAAGTCAAACAAGCAACAGTGTTTGCCCACATCACCATTTTCCAGAAGTTAACCAGATGTGGGAGCAACTCTTATCATGATCATTGTATACTTACCCTGACTAATGAAGTGGAAACAGTGATAGCAAGCTTGAAGATCTGAACTTCTAATATCCGAAGGAACGCTGTTGTCAAAGCCGGAACAGGACGCCTGACCGAATAAGAGTGTCCCTAGAAACTCAGCTAAATGCAACATTAGACTGGTCATATTAAGTAATATATTTGACTGGAAATTAAAATCCCTTACCAAATGAACAACCCCACGCAATATGACAATTTAGAAGGTTCTAAACGATAGGGTACATGTACTCAGTTAAATCCCACAACTAACATCTTCTTAAATAAGAACTTTTGTAATCTGTAATGTCCCTACTAAGCATAGTAATAGACCCTTTAGTCAAGAAAGTACAAATCGACTAATTTTTCCCACCTCTAAAAGCCTATGGAACTGTTATTGTTCCTCATCGAAGTATTTTAAGTTTCAAGAGTTAAAGATGCTAAGTGTAACCGAATAGGGGTTGTGGAACTTAGGTGACACTCCGTCGGTTACGACGACGAGCGTTTCAGTTGATCCGATCAACGGAATAGCTTGCTTGTGCAATTAACTAGGCAAGTGGATAGGCACTCCACAAACATGCGTACCTTTAATTTTGTTCTCAGGAGGGTTCAGCGCGGCACAGCGTGACACAGAATTAAAACCCTTTGAATTAGAGGTACAATTCATTTTTGCCATCTGAGTGAAATGGAGCAACATGAAATAAAGTGTCTTGCTCAAGGACGCCCCCAGGAGTCGCACTCACGGTCATACGATCGTAAGCAGAATACCGTAACCACTAAGCCAGCGCGACAAAACACTATACGCTACTTCAAATAGCTAGAAATATGAGCGGAGGTGTCTCACATATCATTCTACTGTCTTAACAAATTGCACCTTGGATTATATCTCCCTTCCTTAACATATTGAACTAAAGAGCTGCCACGTTTGAAAGCATAGTAAGATTATTTTTTTATTGTAATAAAGTTTGGCTTGGATATAGAGATATGCGCCATGAAGTATTTCAACAAACACAACAAATTTCGTTCTTAGTGTAGTATATTACGTGCGTTCTGAATAAGTTCAGGCACCATTTTAGATAAAATCTAAGCGGTTTGAATGGCTTAAGTTCAGTTTTCTATTAGGCAACATTTCTTTTGAGAGAGAGTTTAAATATCAAAGATACATAATAATACATGATGCAACAAGTAAGACAAATAGCCCTCAATACATGAGATTATATTATTATTTAATCGGTAGAGATAGATTGTTACAAAACAGACATAACGGCTGAAAGTTGGGTGCATAACACTTAACAAAATAGCTCCATAAAAGCCAGACACAAACCTCTTTGAATTTGAGTTACTTTTGAAAGCTTTTGGCCAGTGATGTGTGCGCGCGCAAGTGATATATGCGCTAGCGTAATAGGTATCGCTCTGCAGAAAATGTTTCGTTGCATGTTATTTGTCTTGTTGCCCTGCGTTCAAATTCCATTGAGGTCAACTCAATGTTTCATCCTTTCGAAGTGGATAAAATAAGTACCTTTTGAGCACTAGGATCTCTGCAATCGACTACACCCATTCAAAATTGCTGACCCTGTGCCAAAGTTAGAAACAAATGTATGCATTTGTATGTGGGTGTGCGCGTGTGTATGCGTGTGTGTGTGCGAGTGTGTATTTGGATGCATAGATAGTATATATATATATATATATATATGTGTGTGTGTGTGTGTAGCGACCGATGTGGAGGCGCAATAGCCCAGTCGTTAGGGCAGTGGGCTCGCGGTCGTAGGATCACAGTTTCGATTCACAGGCCGGGCGTTGTGAGTGTTTACAGAGCGAAAACACCGAAAGCACCACTAGGCCCCAGCAGGGGGATGGTGGTTAACACTGGGGCACTCTTTTACCACAAATTTCTCTCACTCTTTCTTCCTGTTTCTGTTGTACCCGTAATTCAAATGGCCAGCCTTGTCACACTCTGTGTCATGCTGACTCTCCCAGAGAACTACGTTGAGGGACACTTGTCTGTGGAGTACTCAGCCACTTGCACGGTAATTTTACGAGCAAGCTGTTCAGTTGATCGGATCGGCTAGAAGCTTCATCGTCGTAACCGACGGAGTGTCACACTATAGCAACCATCAAGGTAGTTATAATCTTTATATTGACTACACTAATGCAGATATCACCAAGTTATCTTTCACACTTCGCAGCTGTAAACTCGAAATAGAATGGTAAAAGGTTAAAAGAAATTCCTTTACTAGAAAGATTAAGAATTATATAAAACAGGATAAAGAGTCAATTTCTAACTGAAACTTTATCATTTCGCAACGCAAATTCCAGCAAATGAGCAACTATAATATTTATACTTATACCGGTTTTTAAATTCACCAGAAAAGTCAACGAAGATTTATATCTCTTGCTGAAAGACAACAGAAAAGCTGTATATATTAACAACCTTGTACTATACTAAATAAGAAGTGAAAATACTTTCCTCGGTAATTTCTTTCGCTCCCTTTCTCTTTCAATCCCAGACAATATCCCCTTGTGTATATTTGCATGTTTGTGTGTTTCTACGTGCGTACGCGTGTATGTATGTATGCCTGTATGTATGTATGTATGTATGGATGTGTGTATGTGTGTGTATGTATATATGTATATATATATATATATATATATATATATATATTATATATATATATATATATATACATAACAGTCTATCTATCTATCTATCTATCTATCTATCTATCATCTATCTATCTATCTATCTATCTATCTATCTATCTATCTATATCTATCTATCTATCTATCTATCTATTATCTATCTATCTATATATATATATCTATATATATATATATATATATTATATATATATTATATATATATATATAATGTGTGTGTATGCATATATATATATATGCATATTTATATATATGTATATATATATGTGTGTGTGTGTGTGTGTGTATGCATGTAATTATACATATTTACATATATGTGTATGTATAGTATATATGCTATATATATACAGACGCATACACGCAATAATAAGAGAAATTGTGTGTAGCCATAGTCAGGCTATATATGTAACAAGTTCGCTTCACATCCCACGACATAGCATATTGAGTAAATATTGTATGCTATAGCCTTATGCCGATGGAAATAGTTTGAAATGATAGCGAGTGCCTTGTAATTAAAAAAGTTAATAATGTTTCGTGCTGATTCTGCCTGAGAATGAAATTAAGGATGCAAATTTATGCGGAATGCTGACTCATTAATTCAGTCATTAATTCGTGTGCTCAGTAGAAAATAATCCCCATCGTGATGCCACGAAGATCCATACACCATATATATATATATATATATATATATATATATATATATACACATACATACATATATATATGTGTGTGTGTGTGTGTGTTTGTGAATAAATTCTTTTATTCTTTTACTAGTTTCAGTTATTTGACTGCGGTCATGCTAGAGCACCACTTTTAGTTGAACAAATCGACCACTTACTTATTCTTTGCTAGTAAAGTAGGATCTAGGTTTTTTTTTTCCTTTGCAAAATATGCAGTTTTTAAAAGACAGTAAAAATCTGAAAATCGGCTATAATAATGTAGCCTTCCAGTCTCATTGCTTTGAAAGTATAACTTTGTGGAAAAAAATTGGAGAAAACAGTTACAGAGGTTTAAAAATCGAAAAACTCTAATTCTTTTTTGCAAATAGCGAGACAGAAATTTTCTGCGTTTATAGGAGCGCCGTCAACTTTAAAAGTTGTACCCTCTGAAATTGAAAGTTTAGCGTCTGACCTGTTCACTGTAGGTTTCTAAATAAGCAGAAATACGTAAGAAAATCAACACGTATCATCTTAGTGTTTCTTTTGTCTCTTCAGTAATTCTACGGTTTTATTATTATTTTAAATTTATTATATTTATATATTTGTCCGTATGTGTTCCCTTGCTCCCGCCCACGATGTCGCACATGCGCTTACCTCTCCAACACTACCCACCTCACAAGCATCCATCATCGACCTTATCATATCACTGACTCCTTCACTTCCACTTCATCTACTGCATTTCTTGCTCTCTGTCCTTCTCTAGACAATCGTCAAACGGGAAGCCGCTTGGCTGACCGGTTCGCGGGAAAACTCCGAGACATCAGACTCGGCAACGACATCCCTTTGTCGCGCCATTTTATAACATCTATCTGTGTTCGGATTGTCCTTGCACAGGGTCCATCCGGACTCCCGTCTCCGGCGTGAGCAGGGATTAATCTTCTCTCTTCGCACCTTTGCTCCACATAGGCTCAAATCCCCTCCCCTCTTCATTTAACACTCCTCCTCTCTTTCTCTTCCTCTCACACCTACTTCCTACTACCCACCTCTCATATGGCTCTGGCACCTACTTCCTCTCTTCATTCCTACCCACTTCTCTCTTCCACCCTCTCCCTTCATCGTCACCCCTCCCTCATTACCCACTCCTAAACATTCCAACCCCAACATCCATATATATATCTCATCTCACCCGCACTCCATCCCTTAGACCTCACTCTTGCTTCCCCAACTCTCCACTCCCCCACACCCAACACCACACCACCACACCACATCACACTAACCCGCACACACTAGCATTAACCACGTCACAGCACCTACACCATCATCCACACACCTATACATGCAGACACGCAAACGTCAAGGTCACCAGCCCTCTCCTCACACAGATACACGCTCTTACATACACATGTACACGCGCCTTCATTTTGGGATCACCACTACTTTATTATCTCCCATTTATCCTAGCTCTCCTGTGTGACTCCTCTGTACGGCATTCGACTTGATAGATCGCTAGCCATTAAACCCTTTTCTATTTTCTCCCTGTTTATTTCTGTGTTCCTTTCTATCGAAGAGCGTAACCTCGAAACGTAAAAGTCTTTCTCACTTCCCGAGCGTTAAACTAATACATCTGTTCGTTGCTTACACATCCCTCTTCGTCTTTTGATTTTTTTGTAAATTCTCACTAAAGACACACAGACATATATATATAATATATATACATGTATATATACATGTATATATATATATATATATATATATATATATATATATATATATATATATATATATATATATATATATATATACACATATATTTATACATACATATATATACATATATATATGTATATATATGTATATATAAATATACATACATATATGTATATATATATATATATATATACACACACACATATATTTATACATACATATATATATGTATATATATGTATATATAAATATACATACATATATATACATGCGGTATCCTTTCATAAGAAAAACGGAACATCCCTACCGTAAGAAATGCGCAAACCATATTTTCAACACCCCTGATATTTGCATAGTAGCAATAAGAAAGTTATAAACAATAGATGTAAAATGTCAAAACTCATCTACGAAATAGTATTTCATCTACAACGCTGTTTTAAATATTGAAGCACATTTATTCTCAATCTATTGCTTCTACAAACGACAAACAACGTTTCTAGAGTAGGGAAAATTAAGCAATCTTTCGAAAGACAACTGTTGCAATCTATCATCTGACGAACTGATAGTCATTCCAGACAATTATTAGCTAGCAGCGTGGCGTACTGTAACTATTATTGAAATCTTTTTTTCATATTAATTCTTTTCTGCGTCTAATCTGTCGATCTAATTTCGTACATGTGTGTGCGCGTGTGTGTGTGTGTAGTATTGGCATGTATCGAAATATACGTTGAGACGCTCATACAATTACACACACACGCACAAACATATATACCTATGTCCATATATGTGTACACGTATACATACAACCTATATATGTATGAGTGTAACTATATGTATATACTTATATATAAATTAATTTTACCGATACGGTCATTTTTTATACGCTAGCCACTGATATAATCATTTTAATGATTATATCCTTAATTTACAAGTATAAATAGTTTTTTAGTTGTCTAGTCATTATATTATACTGCGTAACTGTATTTACGCCGTATGATTTCTGACGATGGTCTAGTAGATATAATGTATACGCGGGAAATGCATGTATTATATATAGGTGTCAACGAATAGATTTTTATATATATATATATATTTCTTGTTTATATATCTCTCGGTGCATTTCTCCCGAGGATTGCAAAGGAATTTCTTCAGCAGGGCATGAAATCTTAGGATATAGGATTATCCGAAATTTTGTAAATCTTCTTGCACATTAACTCGCATCAGACCTAGGGTTATGGACAGAGAACTAATTTAGAGTGGATTGTAGGTATTTGACATCTACTTTTAGCATATAGGCGCTAGCATTCCTTAGTCATATTTGTATTTTATAATTACAGAAATGTACTTGCATAGCAAGTGACCTGATTTGAGATCGTGTGATGGAACAAAAACAATTGCAGCGTGGAAGGTGTTTCTAAGCCATTTTAGAAACACACGGAATTTTGTCAGTGGACTAAAAGCAACGAAAATAATTTGGCAAATTAAATTTAAATATTGAAATGAATCTACCGGTTTTTGCGTGTTTCTTAAATGGCTTATAAACACCTTCCACGCTGCAATTGTTTATTTTATAATTATATACTTAAATATTAATTTTACCGATGCGATCACTTTTTATACGCTAGCCCTTGATATAATTATTTTAACTAGCTGGAACTGTGAAGAAATTAACGGATTATTTACATATCGTCCAATAACTAGCTATTATTTAATCAAAATTGTTCAATTTGCACCATTTTGGTTAATGAAAATTCCTATTACCTTTTAAGTTATATTTATTAATAATATAAGTATATACCAAGTTATTATGCGAAAGTATAAGTTAAATACGTTACAGTACTTCCCTATATGCAATATTTCTATCGTAGGTGATTCCCCTTCTGCGACCATGAGTTAATTCGATTTGAAGTATCTCTTTAACTCTGACACTGCTCATCGCCCTTGCACTTGAAAACGCTACGTAAAGCTGGCCATGAGTGAAGAATGGTTGCGGCAAGCGTATACCAACTCTATCGAATGTTTACCTCTGTGCTTTGTTGTCGTAGAATAGGACAGACGAAACAAGAACTGGGTTCGTTGCAGAGCGAATGTAATGTTTGCATCGCTTGGAGTAAGTTTGATTCTTGGAATCAGTACTATCATGTGAGAATAAGATCCCCTTATAAATGATGCTTCGATGCTATGCTCGTGGAGTTGAAGTACATCCAAGCGAGTTCCGTTGCATAGACATTGTGTTATAGATAGGCTTTTAAGCAGCATAATAATTATTCCAAGTTAAGGCAATGATCAGTGTCCCATTAAAGCATCTTGATTTTTCGGCCTACTGCTGACCAAACCAGACACGCTTTATGTTCTGTCTGTCAAGGACTTTTTCCATTTCTTTACCGTATCACATTACGTCTGACTTGATAACCGTTAAGGCTTTTTCTGTTTGTATCTTATTGTTTTATACTGTATAATTCTTTCCTGACACTCACTGTACAGCCGTAAGGCATTTTCTATTGTATATATACTATTCCTGGTCTGTTATATCTTCTCATTATTTCTTATTGTACACGCATTATTCTTATTGTCCTGTTCTCACACACATTTGTCAGCTTTTTCCTGTAGCTTATAACAGTGGAATTGGTTTAAAATAGCGTGAAACGACTAAGACGTCTCGTAAAGCAACTCGTGAGAGAATCAGCTGCGAATGTTCCTTGTGTCATGCTTTTTGTCTCACTTTCCTGCCCGGTATGTTTTCGCCTAGTTTACGTCTATTTTTCCCTTCTCTGCCTGACTTTTAAACCACACACACACATATACATATGTATAGTATTATTTATATGTGTGAGTACACGCATACATAAATATATGCTTGTGTGTATGTGCTTGTGTGTGTGTCAGTGTGTGTGTCAGTGTGTGTGTCAGTGTGTGTGTGTGTGTGTGTGTGTGTGTCTGAATATGTATCTGTTTTTGTAAGAAGCTTGCTTCCAACCACATTGTTCCGGGTTTCGTTCTCGGACCGACCAAAGCCTTATGCCTGGATTTGGTAGACGGAATCTGAAAGTAGCTCGTCTCATATACATGTACATATATCTATGTATGTGTAACTGGATGTCTAATTTTTCCCCACCCACACACACCACCACTTCACAATCGAAGTTTTCACACACCTGGTTGAAAGGGATTAAATGAAAGTGAGAGATGGAGAAAGAGGAAAGAACATGTCAACCGCCTTGCATTTGACTTGTGTTCTATTTATCAACACTAAAATATGAAATTGAAATTTAAAGTTGAAGGAATTTTATCTCAGCACTTGTAGTTTCGGGTTTGTCCGACACTCGAAAGATGATGATAATCCACCGCTTATCTAGCCCTTTTGAAATAAAAACTAGAACTTGAAAGTAAGAGGGAGGCTTTATTCCACTCTATATTTTCTGCGAAAACGCGCTATTTTATCACATATCTGACCGAATTGCACTTACAGTAAACTGTTTAACATACATCGAGATCAGCTATCTTTGCAACAACAACATGACTGCTAACTTCTCACATTAATTTCGAAAGCTTTTCCTCCTCATAAATCCTCATCCTAGCAGTTACTGTGTATTTTTCGAAATCCTTCTGCACACTCACTTTGCGGATCTTATCTTTACACGGTTAGGATCTACAGAGACCTATTACCTCATTAGAGAATACCGAAAGAATTATTTGACTCTCGTTGTAAACACTCCCCCAAAGCAGTTACTACAGATATTTGATAAATTTCTTTCAAGGATGTGACGAAAAAATCTTGTTTCAATTTGTCTATAATACCTCGGAAGGGGGAACTGAACACCTAGCAAGAACATGTGTCATCGACGACAAAGAATTCCATTTTTCATTGGATCGCTAAACTGAAAATTTCGTATCGAATACTTTCAGATATTACACCAAGTAACGATATCTCTTAAAAGGATTTAAAGAACATTAACTAATTGCTGTTATCTGAAGATATTCTGCCTTCATATCTTTCAGAAGCCTGAATTTTCACAATCTAATGGATTTGAATGAATGGCTGTCATGTCTAACGTACGAAGTGATGTAGATATTTCTTGATAAAAAGAAGTCTGAACTGAATAATCTAAATTATATCATAGCAGTCTCACTCTCTCTCTCTCTCTCTCTCTCTCTCTCACGCACGCACGCACGCACACACACACACACACACATCTATACATCTCCGCACACATGAATCGATACATGTGTATATATATTTATATATATATTATATATATTATACATACACACATACACACACACACACACTAGCAATGCACCCCGGCGTTGCACCACTGTTATGACCAACAGCCACATTGTATTATTTGTTCTATTTTTATGGGCAGAATCGGCACAGCGGATATATAGTGAACTGGATTACTGGCGTAATGGAAGTTATTGTTTGTTTAAAACTGAAAGGGGGAAGGTACAATTTGCATAGGCTTGCATGAAAGTGCTTTCGGTTCTTAAGAAGGATCACAAATTACGTATTGTTTCATCGATTTTGCCCAGAAGTCACGTTTTCAAAATTTAAATTTTAGCCCCGTCCCCACTGCAATTTTTTAGTTTGTGACTTTTTTCCCCCAATTTTTTTTTTTAACCTCGTAGAAAAATACAGGGATTACGAGTCTAGGAAACATATATGTTTTTTTTTAGGTTTAATTTTTCTTAAAGAAACACTCAATGCCCCATCCCCCACGTCGCCGACCATACCCGCTTTCAAAAAGCTAAGACTTCCCAATGTTTCACTTTCGCCTGATGCTTCACGCATGCGTAGAAACATCAGTACTGAAATAGCAGATGTAAAAAATACCAGAGCACCACCAGAAAACCCAACATTCTAGAAACAACTGGTAAACGACATTGTTTTTCAAGAAACTTCCTCGCTTTCCAAAAAGCTAGAAGTGAAACATTAGGAGCTTATAGCTTTCTTTAAAGGGGTGGATGCTCGGGAAGGATATATTAGTGTTTCTTTAAGAAAAGAGGAAGAAGAGAATTCTCCGTGGATAATAAAATATTTTTTTAAAAAACTGGAAAAATTTTAAATTAAAGAACTTGTGATGGGGAGGGAGAAAATTGAAATATTGAGAACGTGTTTTTTAGGCGAAATCCTAATCTCCTGTATAGAAAACTTAGAAATCGAAAGAAATTTAGGAGAAAAACAAGGTGCAGCGCAAATGTCACCTTGGAATGCTATAAACAACAGGTAAAAGACAGGATTTCTGGGAAACCTTCCTTTTAAGTTTATATCGAAGATCAGGTTCTTAAATACGCTCATCACAAACGAATTACAGAATAGGAAAATGTCATTTCAATTGGAATGGAGCTGTAATTGCATGTATGTGTGCATGTTCCTGTGTGTGTGAGAGAGACAGTGAGATAGATAGGAGGGGGCGTGACTGTATTTCCTCATAACATATAGAGAAATGGATGTCTTTTAAAGGATTTTTGTGGCCTCTTTTAATACAATATTTATGTGTACATTTTCATAAATGTTTGCCTGAGCAGAATTCTAAGCATATATGAAGCATTGGACGAAGCAAATCGAAATATTGACCAAAAATGAGCTCAAAATTGAGCGACTGACCTAGTTTCCCAGGTTATTTTAGTAGTAAAAAGAGTTGTGCTAAAAACATAGTTTACTTGGTAGCATTTATAAAATATATATATATAGGTAAATGATAAGCAGCTTTCTTTACTATTGTACAGATGTGACTAATTTGGAAAAACATTAGTTTCATTTTTCACACATCGTCACTCGCGTAATGCAACACTTTGTAAATTTGTTTCATATTGAAAGTGTGAAACAATTTTCACTTTCTAATGAAACCTGGTCGTTGTAGTTCAGTGTCTATCAAATAACTAATGCTGGTTGTTGAGATAACGTAGAAAATATGTAAATGAAAATAAAGTTTACTTGGTAGCCGAAAGATTACTGAATCTTTTGATACCCTTTACGTCAAAATCGGCATCTCAGTTTTCGAATGCATAAGGAACATACACGCTCGCACTCACTTCAAACTCACTTTTATGTATATACAGCAATGAACGCGCGCACAGGTACACACGCGCGCACACACATACACACACACACATACACACACACACACAACTACTCACACATATATGCATTAGAAATAATTAGCAAATAAAGTATCATCTAAAAGGATACTGTCGAGAGTAAGATCGCATTTCAGCAGTCTTTTCCTAAAGAATAGAAAACAATTCTGCGAAGATTCCAGAGTAAGACGACTTCTTGTTAACCTAGAAAAATAGAATATCGAAATAAAGGATCTTTAAAGGCGTCGAACTGGCATAATCGTTCCCACACCGTACTAAATCGTTGGTGATATTTCCTCTGTGAAGTTCGACCGTGTTCGACTTTTGAATTTCATTTCGGATTCAACCTACAAACGTAGAACTTGAAAACAAATATTACATTAAGGGATCTTTAAAGGCGTCGAATTAGCATAATCGTTACCACACCGGGATAAAATCTTAGTAGTATTTTGTCTGTGAAGTTCATCAGTGTTCGACTTTTGAATTTCATTTCGGAGTCGATGAGATAAGTGGCAATTGAGAATTGGGCTTGATGTAATCTCGATAAAATCATCACCCTAAGCATCAGGCCTTGTGCCTATAGTAGAAAATATTACATTGAAGAGTCATTGAATACTCTTCATCCGAGTAACATATTTATTATAAGTTTGCAAGGAAGAATTTGACTGTTACGTCTAAATTTCGGCAATATGTATAGTCAGATATGATGTCAGCCAAAACGTCACAGCTTCAATAAAATTCTTGCTGTAAATATATGCGTGCATACATATGTGTGTGTGTTTGTGTACTCGTGTGTGTGTGTTCGTGTGTATGTGTGAGTGTGTGTATTTGTGGGTGTTTTCATGTGTGCATGTGTAAGTGTGTTGTGTACGTGTATGCCTAGCTGATATAAGGGAAAGAGACTGTTTCCATCTTCACCTTAACTATTCTCCCAATTATGGCGCCCTAGCTTAAGCCCAGCATAATGATGTAAAACGTGTATTTACTTGCATATGCAAGAATCTTTATCCACAACCGTATCTCAGAACTTGAAATGCAACTATTCACCATGTGAAAGGAACAAAAATGAGCGAAAAAAGAACACAACACGAAAGTGTAAATAACAACGCAACCACGCTCTCCCTCTTGGCACTGTCACCAATAACTTTACAATCTTGGTTCCTAAGATGCTAAAGCCAAACTAGTCATTGTCACCTCAGAGCATCTATCTGATAACGTCAATCTTCACAAAGAATACTGAGCAGCAAGCAGACAATATCTGTTTCTTATCGACTGCTCCTTTACTTATACTTCTGACATCGGAACAACTTGGCTGAATTCAGAAAAAAAACACTTCGACAAAATTCATGAGAACAAATAGAATTGGGCTTCCATGAGAAGGAAAAAGAAGTATTCTTAAGAAAAATCAACAGACTAAATAAAAGAAATGGTTGAATTAAAATCTGTCTATGGGCATGTGTATATGTGAGTCTGCATCTGTGTCTGCGTTTGTACATTTGAGAGTGTTTATTTATCTGTCATTCAATCGGGTATATGCTAATTATTTCTACATCACATTGCTATTATTTGGTAACATTTTATAGTAATCGATATTTTCAACTATGGCGCTTCTATCAAGAAACGGTATATAGTAATGGTACATATTACCTTATAGAATTCAACGTAATCTACCGCGTGGAGTATAAAGCAACATAAATTTAGCATACGATTACTTTCAAGTAACAACCATGTTACTGGTAATATATGTCATGTAGCTAGACTTTGTTGATGTTGCAATAGCTATATACAAAGTATATGTTTAACATGATCATAATAAATTATATCAAGCTGCATGCTTGAAATACATTTTTAACTTTTGTCGTTTCTTTGAGAACACATAACATATATACGTACATGCATACATACATACATACATACATATAAAGATACATACATACATACATATAAAGATACATACATACATACATACATATAAAGATACATACGTACATACATATAAAGATACATACATGCATACATATGTATATATATATATATACATACACGTATATATAGAAACATACATATATATATGGATACATATATATATATATATATATATATATATACATACACACATACATATATATATACATATATATATACATATATAAATATGTATGTATGTAAAGTAGGTATACATACATATGCATACATATACATACAACTACGTGTACTTGTATGCTATGAAGCTTTGCGATTTACGTGTTAGTTTGCACACACGCACTCGCGCGCGCACGTACACACACACATACACACACAAGCCCACACCCATCAAGCATACACACACACACGCACACAAATACACACAAAGACGTGCTTGTTCCTTTACAAGGATATACATGAAAATATCCAGATATTAAATTGAAGGATCACTCAATGCTCTTCGCTAGATCAAAAGAAAGCATTTTACTTTTACCAGGAGGAGGTCGGTTATTACCTCCACGCATGCACGCAACGCACTCGCATGCATACATATGCATATATATGAATGCATGCATGTATGGGTGTGTGTGTATGTGTGTTTGTGTTGCATTATTAATCTTGAGGCAACCTTAAATATATGCACTTGAGAAATTTCAACAAGATACCTACGTTACGTTGGATAAAAAGATTACTTTTTAGTACAAATAATGCTTCCTCCGCTAATAAAACATACATACACATAAGCATGTATGTATGAATGTCTGCTGTATGTATGTATATATATACGTATATATATGTACGTATATATATATATATATATATGCACATATATAATATATATATAACAATGATAAATCTCAGAGCGAGTTATAAACAGTAGCGGTAACATATCGTGACGCGTATTTGCCATTTGAATATGGCTAACCCCTAAGGGTGGATGCTACTGTAGTTTGTAGCCCCAGGAAGATATCTCCTCCAGCTGGCTATAGACACACTATCTGTGTCCTCTCAGTATTTGTGAAGGGGAGTCATCCTCCCCGTCTTCAACTCATGATACACACGTACCCGAGTTTCAAGGTGTTTACCTTCTATCAGCGTGTGACAATCATGGTTGTCGACGAGAAGTCAGCTCCCTTCACAAATACATATACTTTTTCCAGTGTCGATTGACACTGATATTGAAAAAGTGAAATCAAACAATGATAAATCTCAGAGCGAGTGTGTATGAGTAAAAGTCTTGACAGGTACATGGAAAAAATACTTCACAAATACTGAGAGGACACAGATAGTGTGTCTATAGCCAGCTGGAGGAGATATATTCCTGGGGCTACAAACTACAGTAGCATCCACCCTTAGGGGTTAGCCATATTCAAATGGCAAATATGCGTCACGATATGTTACCGCTACTGTTTATAACTCGCTCTGAGATTTATCATTGTTTGATTTCACTTTTTCAATATCAGTGTCAATCGACACTGGAAAAAGTATATGTATTTGTGAAGGGAGCTGACTTCTCGTCGACAACCATGATTGTCACACGCTGATGAAAGGTAAACACCTTGAAACTCGGATCCGTGTGTATCATGAGTTGAAGACGGGGAGGATGACTCCCTTCACAAATACTGAGAGGACACAGATAGTGTGTCTATAGCCAGCTGGAGGAGATATCTTCCTGGGGCTACAAACTACAGTAGCATCCACCCTTAGGGGTTAGCCATATTCAAATGGCAAATATGTGTCACGATATAATATATATATATATATATAAGTATATGCATATGTATATATATATATATACATATATAGTGTATATGAATATGTATATACATACGTATATGTATATATATATATGTTAGTTAGTTAGTTATTTACTACTATATTTACTATCAGTGTATTGGCTTTAGAATAACCCTCTTTAGCCCTTAATTATATGATGTTTATACTTCAACCGTAACGGGTTTTTTTAAATATACTGCCCACGCTTCCTGATGGATTCCTTTTCTGTAGAGAAAGGGACTTCATCCTATATTGTTAGTAGTAAACTCGCTGCTTGCTACGGGAGGACCGGTAACCATTACAATTTGTAGCGGCGAAAGGTCAAGACGTTGTTTCTGAGGCTGACCAAAGAATTTTTATTTTTAGATATAAGTGATGTACTCAAGTGTAGTTATGTTTTTAGCTTGTGCTTTTTCCATGATCATGCGTGAGTATTTTATTTATATCCCATCGAAAGCTCTACTGAAGAAAGAATATATCTTTTTATAAGATTAATTCCGAAATTGATTCAATATAGAGATAACGAAATTTAAATTTTCTAAAGGTTAGTTGCCCGTTTTCAGTTTCAATTCTCCTGTTGCAAGCGGATTATAAGTGGATAAATCATTGTATTAGCTTTAGAATAACCCTCTTTAGCCCTTAATTATATGATGTATATATATTTATATATATATATATATGTGTGTGTGTGTGTGTGTGTGAGTAAAAGTCTTGACAAGTACATGGAAAAAATAGGGGATGTAATAAGGGTGCACTTGCAGAAAACAGCAATGCTTGCAACCCCTCCAATACTCCAGGTGATGCTTGAAAACTAACGGGTGTTACCTTAGTTCACTGGTAGTGAACATCTGACTCCGTCGTACATCTCCAGCGTTACGAGTTGTGAAAAGACAATTAAATAATAATAATAATAATAATAATAATAATAATAATAATAATAATAATAATAATAATAATAACAGTAATAATTATAATAATAATAAAAATAATAATAATAATAATAATAATAATAATAATAATAATAATAATAATAATAATAATAATAATAATAATAATAATAATAATGATAATAATAACAATAATAATTATAATAATAATAAAAATAATAATGATGATGATGATGATGATGATGATGATGATGATCATGATCGTCGTCATTATTTTATACTTATCTAAGATGGAATGATACCAAATTTTTTCTTAATGAGATTTTGAATACCTCCAAAGAAAGTGAAATATAGAATTCAGCTTCTCAGCTGAATGCTATTCCGTTGAGAAGCGTATTAAGAGTGCCATTTTTATCCATGTTCATATGTCCATCTTTCGCGAACATCTTCATGTAACAGTGTTACCATCATTTCAGCTATACACTAAATTCCGTTTTTACATTCCTAGATTTTTGACCAGTTGAAACGTGACATTTAATTTGAGATTGTTAAATACCGAACTTCTACTGGTGTAGACAAGTACACCCTTACTAGTGAAACTCACTAGAATATAGACAAGAGAAATCTGAACTGCAGAACTACTTGTGAATATCTTGTTGAGGCAGGAAGAACATTACATTTTACGAGATACATGAATGTAATTGTCTAAACACACTAAATCATGGAACCGTTTAATTAATGCAGTTCAAAAATCGAACACTAATTGTGAGATATATTCATATTTGAAATTAGAATATATAATCAACTAATTTGCATAGAGGTTAAGTACTGAACTGAGCGTTGTTCAGAAGTATACACCTGAGGAAGTCTAAATTACATTCTAACTTTGATTTGTCTGTTTCTTCCGCAAGTTGAAATATTTCAGTTCCCCATAATAATAAATTTTTTTTCTATTATGGATAAAGGTGAAATTTCTACAGGAAACCCTAATTTTCATGATGTCTTATAAAATGAACGCTATATATTACACACTTGCTTTGCTCTTGAAATTAAGATGTAGTAAATAGCATGATGATGCTAAATACATTTTATTGTCAATTTTATTAAGAATATTTAAAATATATGAGTTTTGAACAAAAATACTTCTAACTGAATAGAATTTTAAGACAATTTTACGTAAATGGTTGACGACAGCTTCGACCGATTCGCTTTGTAAGATTCAGTATATAATACCTAATTTTCTACCGCATAAAGTATGATTGCAATTATTACAAAATGTGCTCGTTGTTACATATTGTATACACTTGAAATTTAGGATAAAATTGGGAGGATATCAAGGTAGAGGATGTAAGATCAGCTTTATTTGAATTCTTCTTAGAAGGAAGATACTGCTTTCTAACGAATAAAACTCCATGTATCTATACATGGAGTATGTATGTCTATGTATGTATGTATGTATGTATGTATGTATGTACGAACGTACAACTTATTTGTGTATATATTCATTGTTGTCTATATTCATTGCTCTGATATTCATCATATATTCAGTAGCATCCATGATATTTTAAAACCAAACACCACCAACATCATGCGTTCCTTTCTACAGGTCTCCTTTCTTCCTTTCCCTAAATAATGTTCTTTACTCACTTCTATTCTTTATCTAAGACTATCAAAACTTTGCACATCCTACTTTCATCAATCTTCACGCAATCTTTTCTACTCATGACTTCTCTTTCTTTCGCTTAAATAACTCTCTTCACACCTCTTTTATCTATCCCGTGTATTAAATTTTAATTTGTAATATTTAACCATCTCTTCTCACATTTCTCAATTTGCTTTCTCGAAACATAATTTTCATACTTTGCTAATACCTTTTTTTTCAGGTTACTATGATTTATTATTAGAGAGCAAAATTATTATGTATTATATTTTACAATGTTATTATTGCAAATTTAACGATTATGATATTGTTTTTCACGACTGGAAGAACTATTTTATAAAAGATTACAATATTTATACAAGTTTAAATACAATTCATTAACTTGTGTAGGCGAACATTGTATTTTCCTCACTTTGATGAAGGCGCGCGGATTAGTGGTTAGGGTATTCGGCTCATGATTGTTACGTCATGAGTTCGACTCCTGGAGGCATATTCTGTCCTTGAGCGAGAGGTTTTATTTCACGCGTCTCCAGTCTACTCATCTAGCGAAAATGAATAGTACTTGTCTTTCAAAGAGCCAGTCTTGTCACATTCTGTGTCACGCTGAATCTGTCTGAGAACTACATCACGAGTACGCTTGTTGATAGTTCAGCTACTTGCACGTCAATTTCATGACCAGTCTGTTCCGTTGATCGGATCAGCTCTAACCCTTGTCGTCGTAACCAACGGAATGCCAGTTCTTTTTCTCTCCTTTCTTTTAATATAGACATAAAAAACAAGCTTGAAAGCCATTTTATTTAACTTTCCTATAAAGATCAAAAGCGGAGTCATATATCCCGATACGTCACTATATTTTACCAGCTCTACACTTCTGAGAAACAGCAGATACTGAATATCTCCCTTATAAATCACAAAATTTCTTTTTACAGACTTAAAACCCTTTTGCTTAATCTTAAAAGTTTTCGCAGGCTATTAGCAATGGCCAGGTATTATACCTGAATTTTATTTACATTGTTCTTCTTAACTTGTTCACTACTCTCGAAGAATAATCATTCTAATATAATTCACCCTTTTCACGAATAGATATGTAACTTCAATTTATTGCCAGCGTGTGAATCCGTCATGGAATTCAATTCATATTATAAAGAATTCCCTTACGCTAACAGTCTAATTATAATTTCTGTTATAATATTAGAATCCCATAACGTACGTAATATATTCTAGTCTCCTAATAGCTATCACGAAACATTTCTTTACTAGTAAGAAATTATTCCACAGCTTTTGACTTACCAAGACAGCTTCCATTAGTTACTATCCATTTCCGTTTATTCTGGTTTTATTCGCATCAATTCAACATCATTGTTAAAGGTAAAACTTGCTTAATTTTTCTATTGCATTATTTTAATTAAATTTTATTTAAATTATTTGAATAATCGAAATTTTCACGGGTAGTGTGTAATGTAATGTAAATATGAATATACACGCGCTCACACACAAACTCATACATATAAATCCCAGGATCTGAAGCTGATACACTGAAAGAGACGCGTGGTTACAAAGTATTAAGAAGCATAGCTTTTAAAACATTATAAACGCCTTATGTGATCCAATTTTCCATCAGAGCTTTCTATGACAACCTAACTCACAGCCTAAATATCATTCAACACAGGAGTTCAACCTAGTTTAGAAGATAGACTCAAATATGCCACAATCCGATGAATCCTAAGCAGCCCGAAATTTCAAAATCGCTGTCAACTAAACTTTGAAAAAGATATGCATGGATACGCACACAGGCATCCAAGCACACGCACGCACGCACGCACGCACACACAAATACATACACACTGTATATATGTATATATATATTTATATATATGCCCCAGCATGGCCACACCTAGTGAGCTGAAACTATATATAATAAAAAATAAAATATAAATATATATATATAGTTAATCCGAACATGAAAACGCAAAGAGAAAACACAACAACGCAATATACATATATATGTGTATGTATGTATATTTATATGTGTACATATACTTATATATACACATATATACGCATATACACATATATATATATATATATATATATATATATATATATATATATATATATATATGTATATATATATATATATAATATATATATATATATATATTATATATATATATATATATATATATATATATAGATATATATATATATATATATATATATATATATATATGTATGTATATATATATATATATATATATATATATATATATATATATATATATATATATATACATACAGTAATCCCTCACCATATCGCGGTTCACCTATTGCAGTTTATTATTTAAGGTTACGTCGATTCCGCTGTGGTGTTATGTATTTATAATCATATAGATATATACATATTAAAAAAGTAATAACATATATATGCAGTACAGTAGAGTTTCTACGCGGATTCACCAATGGCGAGGGCTTTTGGAACGTAACACAGCATTAGTCGAGGGAATGCACACACACACACACACACACACACACTTATATTATCTATCGCTTAACATGCATCCATTTCTATGAAACTCTGTCAGATTTTGATTGTTTTATTTTGTTAACATAGCCTGTTATTTCATAAATAATCATCCATAAATTTTAAGTATTTTACCTACTTACATTAACCAGTTTTTCGGCTAAAGTATTTCAATAATCGTCGCTTTGTTGAAGCCAAGATGGTAAGATTTTATATTCCTTTTTTTTTTTTTTTTTTTTTTGACATTTGCAAAGCATCATTTAATATAAAATGCATGCAACTTAAATACAAATGGCCTTTTAGGGAATGCAGAATTTATTAACTTCATCGCAATTTTATTTTCAGAAAACAGATTTCATATTAGGCACATTTTAATTGGGGAATTATGGAAAATTTAGTTTTACTCAGCGAAAGTATAATAAATAATACTTCGATATTTTCTAACTATAAAATAATGAAAACATTTTAAACCAGAGTCTGCAAACTCAGTGAATATCTTGAACACTCTCTTTACTCTTTTACTCTTTTACTCTTTTACTTGTTTCAGTCATTTGACTGCGGCCATGCTGGAGCACCGCCTTTTTTAATCGAGCAACTCGACCCCGGGACTTATTGTTTTGTAAGCCCAGTACTTATTCTATCGGTCTTTTTTGCCGAACCGATAAGTAACGGGGACATAAACACACCAGCATCGGTTGTCAAGCCATGCTAGGGGGACAAACACAGACACACAAACACACCCACGCATATATATATATATAAATATATACGACGGGCTTCTTTCAGTTTCCGCCTACCAAATCCACTTACAAGGCTTTGGTCGGCCCGAGGCTATAGTAGAAGACACTTGCCCAAGATGCCACGCAGTGGAACTGAACCCGGAACCATGTGGTTGATAAACAAGCTACTTTATTTCAAAACATTTGCCATAAAGGCAGTACACAGATTAAGTTAGCTTTGCGGGCTGGACGAGGACATTAATGAAGTGAATGATAATGAAAGACAGATAATAAGGATGGGAGAAGACAAAAACCGCCCGCCGACTTTCGCTTCTCTAAAACATTGTTCTTTTTAAAGATAAACACAAAACGAGGTATTAAACCTCTTACAATTTTTCCAATTTTTGGACTTAGCAGTCCATTATTAATAGACATACAAAACGAGGTATTAAACCTCTTACAATTTTTCAATTTTTGGACTTAGCAGTCCATTATTAATACTAACAGTTCAATAATTACATATCGTCCTCGAAATAGCTTGTGCCCGCGCCCTCCACCATCAACCACGCCTCCCTCAGAACGTAATCAAGTTCCGAGTGCGCGTCGCCCGGGACCAAGCTATAATCTTCATTGAGCTCCTTTAGCCCAAGCGTTACGTCGAACGCCACGGCCTCCACAGCTATCTGCGGAGGCCATTCGGGGTCCTGTGTGAAGGCTAAAGTTGCTCCCTTGTGGTGCTCTTCCATCATTTTTTTTTCAATTTCTCCTCCTCTATAGAAGAGGACCAATACGTTCAGTTCTTTCGTTGGCGGCACAGTTCCCGCCAACGGTATTCCTTCTCTTGTCGGTGGCACAACCCCAACCGACGTAGTTCCGGGACATTCCGGTGCTACACTGACAGCCGGTAATGTCCCGTTTTTCTTCCTCTTTTTCTTTTTTTTTCCCTTTTCAACTGAGGGAGGGTGCGTCTCCTCCGTGGCTGGAAGATTCGCCTTCCTCTCCTCATCCCTATTATCCTTTGGTGAGCACCCATTGTTGCTCACCTTCCTCTTTCGGCCTCTGTTTGAGGAGTCCTCTGCTTTCTCGGCCGTTATCGTTCCCTCTTCTAGAGGGGTTTTACTTAACTGTTCCGGGATCCTATTTTGTTCCCGAGGACAGTTCTTCTTTATGTGGCCGGACTCCAAGCACCGATGACACTTAGGGGGGCGACCCTCAAGCATCACCGGGTACCTGCACCCGGCCATTTTCAAAAAATCTGGAAGAACCAGATTGGCTGATTGGGTCCACAGGGTCAAAATTGCTTTTGACCCAACCCAAGCAGCCGCAGGAAGAAGTTTTACATTAAGGAGCTTAGTTTCGCTGCCACCCAGACCCCGGCGGATAGTCTCCTCTATCCACTCGGGTTCTATGTCGGGTGGCAGCCCGCAAATCCAAGCTTTCATCAATTTCTTTTTTTGTACGTGGGCAGGAATAAGATTTCCTTACCCTCCAGGGGTTTGCTAGCAAATTTGCAAGCCTCTTCAGGGGTGTCAAATAGCAACCACACCGTTGCATATTTGACACCCCTGGAAATGAATTTAATTGTTGGCAAATACTCTTCCAACTCCTTTTCAATTGCCGTCTTTTCGAATAGGGCGATGATGTCGAGTGCCTTGGAGTAGGTTCTCAACACCACCGTCCTATCTTCACGGTCTTTTAACCACTTTTTAGGTGGTATGATTTCCCATTCCAAAATTTTGTTATTTTTCATTGCCATGTTTTTTTTTTAATATATTCAAATTAAACTCAAAAAGCAAGAAGAAAAAAAGTTCAAAAGTCCAAATAAAATTTGATAGATTTTTGAAAAAACAAAAAGGAGAAAGCACAACAGAAGGGAAGAAATCAACGGAAAGTCGCAATAAAGAAAAAAAACAAAAGGGGGGGTTAAATGAAGTTGAAAAGAAAGTTAATAAACAGAAAAAACACAGCAAAAATATTCTGGCGTTGCGGTACTCCCAGCCTGGGTTGAACCTGGAACGCCGCAACTGCAACACAACCTCCACAAAAATGGGTCCGAAAGGTAATCCAATAGTGGCTTATTTTTATAATTTTCTTGCGAAGTACTCTGACAAGGGAATAAATTCAACAAACCCAAACACAGCACTGGCTACCGCCAACGGTAATTTTAACAGTAACTGTATTGAATTCCGAGGATACGTCCCTCCACTGTTTTTTCTTTTTTTTTCAATGAACACAAAAACGGCAGCCGCCGAGAGCTGGCGAAATTGTCTCAGAGTTGGACACAACTTACTGAAATAATAATTGGCACGCAATAAATTATGCCCAACTCACTTACCTCGACAACTTTCCGTTTTTGGTCTTTTTTCTTTAATTGGACGGAGCTGGTTGACTCGCGTCCACTCTGGCTGAACAGGAAGCAACTGACTAACTGCGCATGTGTGTTAGCAAGCTACTTACCACACAGCCACTCCTACACCTATTTCATTTACTGAGATAAGTTAATTTCCATAAGCAACATTCATAATGAAAGATCTATTTTCATTATCATGAAGCGACGTTTTGATAATTTCAGGGAGCTTTGTCTGCTATTTTTAGCAGGTATGGATACCAGAGAAAAGCTCATGTATTTGTGAGTGCGAGCTTGCATGTTAGCAACTTTTCTGACAGACCAAGAATATCAAAGAGATTTATAAGGTTTCTCCTTGGTATGTAGGTGAAATCACTTAGCTTATGCTACCTCATACATACAGTAGCAAATCAGAAGTGTCAGGGAATCATTTTTATTCCCAAGATGTGTTTTGTTATGACTTTTTGAAAATTTATAAATTTTTGTATATCAACAAATATTTAAGTGGAATATATTATATTTGTTTTACAAGTAGCAGAAATTAATGTTATACAGAGTAATTTGTTGTACGAAATAGTTTCTCATCACCAAAAATAAGCAGTTCTAAGTGTTACAAGAAATTCCATTGAATAAAACAAAATACGTTCAGAACAACTTTCCTGCTGAATAAACAGTTTTATCGACTGAAAGTTTTTGTAAGTCAATTGCTATTTTTGTTATGTTTCTCCTTCTTCTTGACTGCTCGACATTTTCATCTGTTTCCTTTTTACATACAATTTATTGTTTAGTAGAGGGTGAAATATTTATATGCATTCTATTTTCGGTGGTAAGAAAAAATGATTTTGACCAAAAGTAAAATATGAACGTTATTTTTCTTGCATTGCATATTGTGAAGGCAATAAAATTGAATACATCGACTGCTTTTTAATTTGTTTCGCAAAATAAATTTTCAGGAAATCTTTGATCACGTATTTATGAGAGAATCGGCAAATTATGACGTCATAATAGAGGTGTATCGACATTTTTAAACGAAATAAAATGTAAAGGAAAAATATCACATAATACCTACCTTTTAATTTGCCGTGTTGAAAATTCGATAGAAATAACGTTACAATACATAATTTTCACATTCTACAAAACGCCTGGTTTCGTGAAATCATTGAAATAGCGCGATGAACAGTCAAATGAACGAACGATCAGAGAATCATGGCTCTTTTATTATAAATTCGAGTCCATTTCACGTCTGTAAATGTTTGATTTTGATCAATATGTCATTATTTTCTAACATTCACAACAAAAATATTTCCTTCATTTGTAGTCCAGTGACATATATACATAGATGTTAAAATAGAAAAAAAGTGATCTTACTCGATATTATATTGCTTCGGTTTCGAAATACGGTTACAAATCAACTCACTTTTGAAAAAAGGTACAACTTCGAAATGCACGTGCACACACACAAACACACACACAACACACACACACACACACACACACATATACAAACACACAAGTATATGTATATAGTATGTGGAGAGGCATATTTTCCAGTAATCCTGAATTGAAAGTACAACTGTTCTCTAACTTTAATTTTCTTTATCACGATTTTTCATATTTTAGAATGATATCTTTGAAATTTTTAACACCATATTTTTCAGACACGTTCTTAATATATCTAAATCTTTGTAGCCACATATTCTGTACAAACAAGCTGGCATGCTTCACTGTAGTTCAATGGTAAAACGTGGTTATGTTACTGGTGTAAACTTACGGGTGCTGAATTTTCATCCTCACTCGACCCAATAACAAACACATTAACACCTGCTACCTCCCTTACCATTGCACACATATAAATTTTTACACATTGCACACAGTAAAAATTATGTGGTGTAGTCGAGTGAACTTACAGGATTGACGATATAAATACGTTAATTAAATCAAATTACTGTCTGTGATAATCTATTTTTAATAATCCTTTCTACTATAGGCACAAGACTTGAAATTTGCAAGGAGCGTGTAAGTCGATCGCATTGACCTCAGTATTTGACTGCAACTTAATTTATTGACCCCAAAATGATGAAAGGTAAAGTCGACCTGAGTAGAATTTGAACTTAGCGAAACACCGCTAAGCATTTTGCCCGTACTGCTAATGATTCTGCCAACTCACCATCTTACAATCTATCTTTAATAATAGCAATTATGCATAGTATTCGAAATGTCATTTATATGCCATGTTTTCACACAGCCACTCTTCATTACCAGAGTTTTGGATTCACAACTTTAACAAACACCACATCTTTAGAAAAAATCCATGAATAAGAAATGTTCATGTAACTTTCGTAAGCTCTCTCCATGTGTTACCAACGTACTTGATTATGCAAAAGAAGATTTTTGAGACACTTTTCATGGCATATAATAATGCATAATATCGAAAACCGGATGCATACTTGCAGATAATCGTGAAAGTCGCAGCGGATTTTTTTTTTTACAAAGTATAGTCTGTATAATTCCGAATGTATACTGCAAACATCACATTCTATTTTCTGTTGGAAAGCTGACATCCTTGGAATCTACCAGTCATGATTTGCAAAACTTTCTTTCAATGGCTTAAAGAATTAGAGTAAAGTGCCATTAAAGTGAAACACCATTAGAGTAAAGCGCCATCATGTTGTTATGATGAATTGCATCTTATATCAAATACTTTCCAAACAAAAGAAAACCGTTGGAGGTTTTAAGACATTGTGACGAATAGAAATCTATGAACAATGCATGTTTTACTGAGACTACGTTTGTTACGTTAGGCAAGTATTTATTCGCCTCTATTCATCCTACTGGATCGAAGATAGACTTACTTTTTCTTCAATAATTTTGACAGTCCATCAGCATGACATTGCACTGTGGAGTTATGCAGAGCGATAACTTCAAGAATACGTTCAGATATCTTCCCTTTTAGGGTTTCTATGACTTCTTTAACAGCGGGTACAATAAACATTTTAACCGTATTTGGTACTCCACTCCTAGTTACGTTAAAAGATTTATTGCTAGAAGCATCACTCTCCATTTCAATATCAGTATGTCATGATGACATGAAAAGCGACAGGAATGTTGGGTACGTTTCAAAACCGTTGAATGCTTTGAAAAGTTCATATTAATATACTTAACATGAATGTGTCCATTGTGGGTATCTTTCATCTTTGAACACTACATTACATCATCACAAAGTATTTTGACATAACAAACAGATACTGATTCATTAGCGATCGAATAAATAAAATCTAATTTCAAATATTTCTATAAATATTGCACATATATTTTGCGCATTGAGTGATGACATGTTGTAAAATTAATTATCTACAATAAAACAACCAAAACGTCTTAAACAGGAATGTCATATAAACAGAATTTGGCCTCTCGAAAGTTGGCTCAATAAATAACAAATCTATGACTAAATTGCAAAATTACGCATTTCAATAAATCTTTTTCTACTTGTCATTCGAGGGATCAATTTCGTCATAGAAACATAAAACACACAAACACGTGCAAAAGTGTGTTTGTGTTTTTGTACATTCTTATATTTTACGTGCATTCATACTGACATCAATCCATCCATCCATCCATCCACCCATATATACATACATGCATATATACATACATACATACGTACACACTTACATATATGCACACATACGTACACATGATACATACATGTATACATACAGAGATGCATCCAAGCATACATATAGGCATACCTGCCTAATTACATACAGACATACATACGTACATACATAGATACATACATACACACATACATACATACATACATACAGACATACACAACTGGCCAGATATCTATGGGCTATTGATAAGCAGTTTGCAAACCTGGTACCCAAGTTACACTTAGAGTTTCATACATAATTATTGGACCAACGCTACACCGACCAGTCTAGTGCAAAATATGGCTGAGCTTGGGACACGGAGATCTTGCAAATCCTTATTTCATAATCTACAAATGATCACGATATCTGGAACTACAAAAATCTTCCAGATCATCGTAAGATTTAAATGATGATGGTTAAAAAAAGATACTTACTATCACAACATAGCTACGCCGTAGGGGGTTCGTGAAAATTTACTCTGAATTGGAAAAGCGAAAGCGAACATACATAAATACATACAAAATGACGGTGCCCCAGCATGGCCACAGCCATATATATAAGATTTGGAGGGCCGCTCCTTGAGCAGCACTCTTTGTCTGATAACCTTAAATACATGCCCAAAAAAGTCGCAGAACTCTACCCCCAACATATCATCAAATGAAAGGATGAGCCTATATATGAAGAAGAAAATGCATAGATAGGTTAGAAGAGAGCTCTGTGATGATAGTATCATCGATTATCAAAGCATTTTATCATGGACGAATAGCCGAATTACCACCTCCCACTTTGAACGGTATACGTTTGCAATCCAGGAAAGGAGATATCAACCAAGTACCTGATGCACAAAAGGGATAGAGATGCATCAAAAGCCGTAAAATGTGACGACTGATGCAGACTTTGTGGATAACTCACTGAAGATATCACTCACATCATAACCAGTTGTCTGAAAATGTTATCACGGTATTATCTACTGATGAGCCATGACATTGTAGCTACGACACTCTATAATGAAATCCGTCGGAAGGATAATCCTGAGGGCAAAGAAATAAAGACCCACAATATGGTAGAAACCATAGCTACTCATAATAAAAAGGAACACGGGTGGAATGTACCAGTGAATACCTCAGCAAAAGCTAAGCACAACAGACCAGAAATAATGATTTCGGATAGAGAAGAGAAACTGTGCACAGTTGTGGAGATTAACTGCCTAGCGGATGTTAACAAAGCTGAACATCGGTGTAAAAGAGAACACCTATGCTGAATTAATGAGAAATCTGCAGTTACTCTATCCAGACTACAAGTTAAGGTTTATACCTGTAATTATTAATGCCCTGGGGTATGTAACACACTATCTAAATGCCAATCTTGAGAAATTAGGCTTCTCAAAGCCAGAAAGGAGAAAGCTAATCTGAAAACTATAGATCCGATCCATCACTGGAACTGTAAAAATCTATAAAACTTTCCAGAATTTTATCATTTAAATATATATGAGCATGTCTAGATATGTAACTATATGCATGAGAATACATACATACATCCCTACATGCATACAAACAAACAAAATACCCTGTTGTTGATGCTGAAATTCCAATAAAGGAACCTTAGATCTAGGTTAGAAACCTAGAAGTTCTTTCTGTATTGGCATGAAATATTGAAATGAACTGAATAATAACATACATACATACATACATACATACATACATACATTCATACATACATACATACATACATACATACATAGATCGGTACATAAATCTGTTCCCTTTTGTCCATTATCTTAATCCTTATACTTTATCAACAATGTTAAGAATTTATTTAATAATATATTCTCCTCCGTTGTTGATGACATCTTGCCAACATTCCACTACAATGTAAAGACTTTGATTGTAGAAATCACTGAGTCTCGACTCGAAAATTTCATCGAGTCACGTTTTCATTTCCACGGCATTGTTGAATGAAATGCCTCGCAGTCCGTTGAAGAGCGGCTAAAGTATAATAGTCCGAAAATGCTACATTAGGACGATACGGTGGTGGTGTTAGAATGTCCTAAACGAGCTCCGAACAAAATGTTTGGTCAAATTAGCGATGTAAGTTCGATCGTTGTCGTTTTGAAGAAGCACATGGTTTCACCGATCCTATCGATTCGGCTAGATTGCCTTGTTGAGCAGGAGAATTTGCTAAACGTCAAGCTCTACATTGACCGGGTGATTGTTTACATGTATTTTCAGGAGCATTATCTCTTCCCAGTCCCACCAAGCGCTGATCACGGTCATGGATGAATGCAACCTTTGCTTGGTTCGAGACGCTGATTGTCAGTGTTCAGCCGTTCTTCTCTCCACTTCATAACTGACCTAAAGACGCCATTTGCCATCGACAGTAATGCATTGATAACGTTTAGCCTGATATCGTATCGAGGGAACGAGCAAACAGACGGCCGTAGAGGAGACTAGAATTTGTTTCATTCGTTTAGAGCACGTGGAACTTAGGCATTGAGGTTTTGGGCTTCAATTATCGAGTGAAGGTGGTGGCCGACTGTATCACGAGAGAGAATTACGAGCATTTCCTAGATTGGCGTGGATCATCGTGGATAGCTAGTTCTACGAGTCTTCTCAAGAGATGAACTGGTGGCCGGTACGCAGAGATAATGTGAGGTTGAATTTCCCCTTTTCTTAGCATGGAAATCAAGTCTGTGCTGTTCTTTCAGTAATGGCAGTTTCTCCATAGACAACATAAATGCTGCGAGCAGCTTTGGTAGCCTGGTATTTTCATTGAAAGCGAAGAAAAGTAGGTGTCGAAAATGGTTAATTTATTTATTTTTGCTTTGCTGTCTATTATCCTGTATCTATAATCAGGTAAAAACATTATATAAATATGTAAATGCATAACAAAATTATAGAGGAAAAATGCAACTATAGAGCGAAGTATATTTTTAGTGTTAATTTTTAAGATAAATGGTAAGGAACAAACGAATATGTTTGCTTTAAGTTCACAGTGGTAAGATTTCAATGTGGATCTCGAATCATTTTGGCCACTTGTCATTTTCTCTAACTTCTGTATGACCTATAATATAGATCTTATAATTTGTGAGCGAAATAGAATAGTGAAGTGACAGCAACTAAGGAGGTCCGTCGGGAGGTTGGTGTCTAATTTACAAGCCATGGTTTGGCACATTATGTGTAACACTGAATTACGTTAGAATAGTTAGAATTACATTAGTATGATTTGTTCAGCTTCTAAACGGTAAAGCAGGATCAGAATATTCATTCTTAGGATCATATGGAATCTAGTCTCAGAGTGACATAGATATATTCCCCTCCCACCACCACCACTAACACATTCACGTTACACACACACACAAACATATATATTTATATAGATATTTATATACTCACGTACGTATGTGTGTATGCGCGCGGGCACGTGTGTGTATTTCTACATTAAGAATTCGTAATTGAATACATCTTTTATAGATCAACTCAATTCGTTATATGACTAAAGTATTACTGAAATTTATCCAGGAAAGAATTTTATTCAGCATAAAGATGTAAGCAAAAAATGAATATCTTGTAGAGTGATATTGAGACAAGGAGTGTAAACCTGCAAAGGAAACAATAAAAAACCACAGGATGTAGAATGATTATATGAATGAAATGTTTGCCGATGCTCTATAGAATTTATTGGGTATTTGACATGGTAAAAACCTACAAAATTGATTTATTGCCTAACGAAACACGAATTATGTGACAAAGACATTTAATAACCAAAAACGAAATCTATTGCAAAAGAAAAACACTGTTAAGAACTGAACGGAAATCCCTTAGAATTTATAATTAATACAGGAGTAGACAAAGTTGTGTGCACAGGCCAAGTTAAATATATACAAGGAAATGTTCATAACATAGATATAGCATGTATAGTCATGAATCATGGATCGCCTACACATCTACTTCCGTTGTAGAAGTGCGATAGGAAGATTGCCGATTGAATCTATGAAAACCGACAGCCATATATATACAGAAGACACTGGCTTATTAATTTCTAATAAAAATTATCACTGCATTACCTTGTATGGCAAAAATGGGATCTATAGAATGGAAATAAATGTCCTTAAACCAAATGAGTAGTAATCAGCCAGGATGAAGTAAACAAGTATAAATATTACAATTGCTAGAAAGCCAAACGAAGAGCAAAATTGAAACACAAAAAAAAAGAGAAAAAAGAGGTAAAAACCCCCAGAAAACGTGAAGGAGGAATCAAAAGCTAGTTTGAAATTGCTAGAAAGCTATTTAGAAATTTACCAATGATAGTATCATCAAGAACAATTAATATAAAATATAGAAAAGTTTAGAATCATACAAATTGTTAAAAAACGCTGATTTTACGAAAATATGTTCGTAAAGTAAATTATAAACAATTTAGATGAGGAAAAATGTATGAGTAGAAGTATCATAAACTTAGAAATCTATATTAGATATTACTAAAATGAGAAAATGAAATTAAGCATTTCGTAGATTAATAAAATGAAGACCTAAATAAATGTAAAATAAACCAAATGTATAAGTGCAGCGTAAGAAACACAAAATGCTGAGTTCGAGTGAGAATCTGATGATAACGACGAGATGTGACGATAATGATGATGTCGACTCCGATGTCAGCGATGATGACGATAACGTCCTATTTCTTTTTGAATCTACTATATGTATTTACCTGCTTTCTTAGTCGGCATTTATTTTTGAAGAGAAACATTTCTGGTCTTCTTGGGCACTGAAAACACTCCCAATAGGACATCTACAAAAGTGAGTGAATGTGTAAGCGATCCGAGATACGTGACTATATATGCTACTTCTTTCATGTTGTGAAATTGCGTAAGTGGAAGTAGTTGATTGTTGCAGATGCCCGTTATTACCTCAACCAACTCAAACAACTGCTGTTTGTGGTCAGATTGATTAGACACCTGGAGACCGGCGTCGGATGATCAGCCTTCTTCTATCGAGTCAGAATTCATAACCACTCATAATGCGAGATGAGACCAGAGGAGTTACAGCTGCGATACTGCATGATAGCAAGTCTTATCTACATGCAACCTTTTGCTCTGAGGTATGCGATTCCGTTTGAAACCTGGAAACTGTTCGTTGAAACCCAAAACTCCTTTCCTTTCCACACTTCCATAGCAATTAAATTACATAATAGGACCCACAGAAGAGAGTTACTTATTTTATAAAATTCATCCTTTTTTAAAACTCAATTCTTCCTTGTCATAAGTAAGGTAAACATTAATGTAAACTCGTGTCTAGTAACATTTGTACTATCGGCAGCTTGTATTCCTCTACTGACAGGTAGAAACATTTCATTGGTATCAGCAGGCATTTTAGGCTTTGCAATAATTGATATTTTGTGTTAATTGCATATAGAAAGCGCATCGGATTAAGACATTTTTTTCTTTTTGTCTAACAATCATTCAAGAAGTTCTGCCACAATTCTACGATGATATGTCAATCTATATTGGAAAGAACTGGCTACAGTTTCATATATGGACATTCGAAGCAGCCTCCGTTTGAAACGTTTTCCAAGGGTTTTATTATCCACTATTAAAATAACATGCTACACAACTGATCAGACAGGTAGCTACTTTAGACTATATTTTTTTCTGAATAAAGATTACAAAGGCAAATGTAAGCAATCATTTGTTGAAATCTGTCTACAAAATATTTACTAGCTGAAAATACCAGCCATCTTTGTATCAACCATATTTTCTGCTTCAAATTAAGCCACAAATATGTATCGGGGAGCAGAAAACGCATATCAATAGAGATATAAATCTTTCCCCGAGACTTCGATTGGTAATTTATGCAGATCAAGTTACGATTGCGCTAGTAACGTCTGCTGCTGTAAGGAAACCTGTCTTGATTCAGTTGATTCAATATACAGAGGAATATTTCCCATATATATATATATATACATACGTGTATGTGTGTGTGTGTGTACAGGCCTCTTGTTCTTGGCAGTTATTTTATTCCCAATATAACCAGGATAACCAATTTGATGTTACTGGTTTATAGACGCTGTAGAAAAGCAGACATATATATATATATATATATATATATATATATATATATATGCGACTGCTTGAGCTAACAGAAGTAACAGCCAAATGAACTTCAAATTACAAATGCATCTGTATCTCTGCAAGCGCTGGTTTGCGACGTATAATACTTACACACAATCATATCAACAGACAATTGTTGTTATTTACTCCCACATTTTGATTGCGCTGTGTTTTGAGAAACTTCTACATACGTAATTAAGCCTATATATAAGTGAACATACCATCACACATACAAAAACATGCACAAATATATAAATATATATATATATATATATATATATATATATATATATATATATCAATGCAAACATACGATATATTTAGCGCAGGGATTTTTATAATTGCTTGAATTTTGTATTGTATCATCTCCGCTTTGTACCAGAAAACAATTACTAAGCCAAAAGAAATGTATACCGTGCTAGAGATTAAACTAATTATATACCTGTAGGTAATGAGCCACAGTAATGAACGCTAGTAATAATATGTGTGTATTTGTGTGCGATGTGGTTGCCAATTTGTTCTTATCAGTTCGTGGGTTTGCCTGTAGATTACGCTATATATATCGGCTTTCGGGAACCTGTGCTGAAAGACAAGGCAAAGTAATTGGATTTGAAAAAATTTTTTACTTGGATTTAAAAGAATTACTATATCATTAGAATTAATTGGCAAAATTAATCACTTTTGTAGAAACACTTTTTAATGATGACAGATGACTTTGGACTATATTGCGCTATATTTCAAAACATTGGTTCAAAAATGTATCCTGAAAAAGAAATGCAACATATTTTTTACTCAAACTAATGAGTCAGCAACGAACTCTAATGCAATCAGTTGAACCGCTTATTATGACTGCATCCATCATAAATGAAACCTCAAGTTATCATTTACGTAAGGGCTCTCTATTCAAAAGTCATCCATATAACGACAGTAAAATATTCCCTATAATGATAACGGTGTGGCTGCAGATAAAAATATTGATTTCAAATTTTAGCACAAGGCCAGTAAATTGGGGGAGAGTGGGGTGAGTTGATTACATTGAACCTGTAGCGTAGAGAAATAGATGGACATAGCAATGACGTGACAGACTCTCAGTCTAATCGACTCAGAAGCGAAAAGCTGGGTTAGCAAACTGTTTTTATTAATGGAACGCTAGACATTCTAGAAACTTTCAAGAAAAACTCTAAGCTTCTTGAATAATTAAGAATCACGTCTTATGACACAGATGCTTCGATAGACTTAGAAAAGGGAGGTTACTCTATGATCTTTCTTGCAAGGGTGATCATTCAACTATTTAGGTACCTACAGCACTACAAACATAAGAGAGTGGAAGGCAAAGTCGACCTCGGTGGAATCTGATCAACAAGCGTAAAGACAGACGGAATACCGCTAAGAATCTTGCCCGTCGGGCTAACGGTTCTGTCAACTCACTGCCCTCTGTCGATAAAAATATTAAGAGATGCCTTTCATTTATATTTTATATGGCTCAACTAGAATTTTACGGACGGTGTCTTTTCCAAGACTAGTGCGGAAAAGTGAGACTCCAATGACTGAAACAGAGTGATCTCCGCTTAAAGGAAGAAGAAATAAATTGGTGTTGTTAAAGCGGATGACATGTTGAGTCTACCATGAAATAATAGGCCATATCTACCCGACAGACGACTGCACCGTTTATCCATTGATGTCCCTGTACAAATAGAGATGACGCAAGGAGACCTATGAAAATATAACCTTAACTTTTAGTTCTTAGTTTATTGGTTTATAACATTGTTCGTTTGTAAAACTGAAGTATTGTCTGTAAAAGTCAACTGAGTACCGAGATATTAAAAGAACTAGCAGCCGATATGCGGTAATCTATTTTGAATTGTCTTTATGCCAACAACAACCGAATCTGAACATCAAATACAACATACGATTACATGGAATCTGCTGAGTTGCGTTATTTTGCTGTGTGCTGCATCAGCACTTAATAAATAACGAGCGACTTCCATATTTTTTCGACCATGCATTAGAGGAAAACACTATCTGTACTACAATTTATTACAAAGATTTTGTACTCCAGTTTCATAAAAACAAGAAATTAAGAAAACAGCCTCACAATATATTATCCAATTAAGGGTGCTGAATAATTAGAATGAACACCATCCTTCCGAAATCTATATTATTTCGAGACTAGCTTCTAACAAAATTTCCTATGAATTATAGCAGAATACTTAGTATATATTCAAAATAAGAGAAGGACTGCATAGAGTGTTAATGCATTTGGTACCAGGATTTCAGAGCTGTTCTACATATTTTACAGTGTACATCATTTCTACTATGTTCCATAACGTTAACCTTGAATCTCAACGGTTATATATGTTTTTAAAATTTATAACTATGCAATACATGTGTTGATATACTTTAGAATTCCACGAATACACACACACACACACACACACACACACACACATATATATATATATATATATATATATATATATATATATATATGCATTCACACAGACATGATAGAATAGACATCACATAATACATGTAACAACATGCTTATTTTACCTTACAAATTTATATATTTTTTATTAATAGGCATTTTTATGTTTCAGGTTATATATGTGACCGTTTAATCATCTCAAGCGTAAAAGAATGCTTGCAACTGTCTGAATTTCAAAGATGTCGTGTTGTGGGTCAATCTGAATGTGAACTTAGCGTAAAATCGCAGAAAACATTGGGATCCTGCTTTCTACAGTTAATAGAATGCAATTCACAAGAGAGAGTAAAGAGTCACATCACCTCGCCCAGGTTGACCAGGGCTTTCTGACAGGACCCTTCGCTTTGTTAAGAGAAGTGTTGACAATAATCCCCAATGTAAGGCTCCTGACATAGCAGAACAAGTTGATGTCAGTCCCAAAACAGCTGTCAGGCTTTTCCACAAACTTGGATAATATGACAGAGTAGCAAGAAGGCAGTCACTTCTACCAGGCAATATAACGCAGACTGTGCCAGTGAGATGGGGGAGAGGCCATTAGAATTTTGGGACACTCTCATGTTCTCTGATGGGTCCAGATTTGCAGTAGTTTGTGAGACTGCTCAAGTGGGCGTCTGGAAACTGTGATCATGAATTGGACGTGATGCTCTGAGGAGCAATTTGGAGCAATGATCGATCAGAACTGGTGGAGTGTGAGGGAAACACAAACACAGATAAACATGTGTTCAAATTGCAGAACGTACCCTTTCCAATCTTTTCCAGTTGTGACATGATTAAAGAAGTCTCTTTATGGAAGATGGTACTGCTTGTCACACAACTAAAAAGACCGAAGACTGGTTGGAAGAGAATGATATTAAAAAGCTTACATAACCAAGCCAGTTACCAGATATGAAACCTATTGAACACCTGTGGAGCATCATGTACAGGACATTTCGCAAAAGTATAAGAAAGCATCCTCAAAGCCAGATTTTCTGAGATTTCTACGAGAAATCCCTCTTGAGAATATTCATCATCTGATCAGTAGCATGTCTAACAGGGTGCTTGCATTGAAAAATACAAAGGACTTAATGAATAATTTGAGTGTATTTTTTCAGATTTAAATGAATTTTGTTTTAACGATTATAATGGTGTCTCTTCAATTCTTTCTTTTTTTCTATTTCCTTTGTATACCTATCAACATATTTGTAAATAAACGTATTTTCTCACAAGGGCTGGTGACCTTTAACATTGCTTTTATCATTTAAAAAAAAAGAATGAGAGAGAGTGAAAGAAAAGCAAAGCAGGAGTAATAGATAGATAGAGAGGGAGGTTTCAGGACATTCAAGAAAGAGGAGAATAAAAAAAAACAACAACAAGACAACAACAACAACAACAACAATAATAATAATAATAATAATAATAATAATATATAATAATAATAATAATATAATAATAATAATAATAATAATAATAAATAATAATAATAATATAATAATAATAATAATAATAATATATAATAATAATAATAATAATAATAATAATAATAATAATAATAATAATAATAATATAATAATAATAATAATAATAATAATAATAATAATAATAATAATAATAATAATAATAATAATAATAATAATAATAATAATAATAATAATAATGACCAACAACTCAAGGGCTTACTAGCGATAGTCAAACAATTCAGTGACGACATCAGAATGCAATTCGGCCTCGATAAATGTGCAAAAGCTACCTTTATCAAAGGAAGAATGACAGAAACATCTAACGTTAACCTTGACCAGCAGAATGTCATAAAAGAACTAGACCCAGCGGAGAGCTACAAGTACCTAGGGGTAATTGAAGGGAACGGAATAAGGCATTCAGAGATGAAGGAGAGGATCAGGAGAGAATGTTATCGAAGAGTGAGAGCAATACTCAAGACAGAGCTGAATGCAAGAAACAGGATCGGAGCGATCAATGCATTAGCCATACCAGTCGTGACTTACAGTTTCAATATCGTTAACTGGTCAATTACTGAAATATGTCAGCTCAACAGAAAAATAAGAAAACTGTTGACAATGCATAGAATGCACCACCCTAAGGCAGATACAGAACGACTTTATCTGCCAAGAAAAGAGGGAGGCCATGGTCTTTTGCAACTGGCAATAACAATGAAGATTGCTATAATTGGCCTAGACACCTACCTGTAAAAGTCCGAGGACTGGATGTTAAAACTTGTCTCAAAACATGAAAACAAGAAAGCATCATACTCAGTAACAAAACAGGCAAAGGAATATCTAAGTGAATTCCGAATACAAATTTCGGAATTAGAGATAGACATACAAGAAACAAGCACAGAAAAAGCTAGGCGCATGAAAACCCGTGCCAAAACTGCGGCCTTAGATATTCTGAAAAATAAATGGCAAGAAAAACCTCTCTATGGCAAATACCCAAAGAGAGTGAATAATGCAGATATTGACAAAGCCCTGACCCATCAATGGCTAATGGCCTCTGGCTTAAAATCTGAAACAGAAGGGTTTATCATAGCAGCTCAAGATCAATGCCTACCGACAAGAAACTACCAGGCCAACCTATTAAAGAACGGCAGTAGCCCAACATGTCGTGTATGCCGACAACAAAATAAAACCATTGATCATGTTGTCTACAAATGCAGTCTTCTAGCGCCTACAGAGTACCTCAACAGGCATGATAGAGCTGCACAATATATTCACTGGGTAATTTGCAAAAACCTCCAGTGCTTGAAAATGACCACATCTCACTCCTCTGGAACTTCACCATTCAAACTGACAGAAAGATAGATGCAAATAGGTCAGACATCATATTGAAAGACTTCAGACAAAGAACATGCCTCCTCATTGATATGACTGTCCCAATCGATATAGACGTATCTGTCAAGACCTACTAAAAACTGAGCAAATATAAAGATCTTGAAATAGAAATCAGCAAAATGTGGAACTTGAAGACTAAAACAATACCTGTTGTCATAGGTGCCCTGGGAATGATAGCGAAAGGGGCTGATTGCTACCTAGCTCAGATACCAGGAAACCCCAAAATGGCAGAGATTCAAAATATTGTCCTCATGGGAACTGCTCATATCCTACGCAAAATACTCTCTATGTAATCCCAAGGTTTAAAACAAACTTTTTTTTTAAATCTATGTATTAGACATTCACTAGTACAACACCAACAAAAAAACCAAATATGTGGCACACTAGGCATAACAACAACGTGAACTTCCAACCTGTTGTCTCTTGAGGTCTCTGGGTGAGACTTGGAGCCAAATTATACAGACATAAAGCAAAAGTCAAACATATAATAATAATATAATAATAATAATAATAATAATAATAATAAAGGATGGGGAAAGGGTTGATAGACTAAGAGAGAAAGAGAGAGGATTCTTTTCAATTTGGTATGGTCAATTTATTGAAATCTCATTTCTATTTTCCTTTCTCCTTTCTTTCTTTTTACTTATTCCATTTTCTCACGAGGGTTGGTGACCTTTCAAAGGTGTCAATCTTAGGATGCAGGTTGGAAGAAATAAGAAAAGGTGGTGGATGCCGCCATCACTGAAAAATAAAAAAAGAGTTCAAACTCCTATGATAACGTATATTCTTTCACAATGTGCAGCCAGGTCCCATATTCTGTGTAATTCTGTTTTGTATGGACAAATGTTAAGTACCAGTACATTCATAAATTAGTCATATTTAACAAAAAAAAGCGGTCACGCACCAATATTTGAATTTCTATTCTTGCCATCCCTCACGTCAAAAGGAACATCCCATACAGCATGACAAGTTGTATTTGCACTATGGTGATTTACCGCAAATTACGTCAAATCTAACCTATGAAGCAGAAATACACCTTAGAATTAATGAAGGAGAGAATAAAACAGGCAACGAAACTGAGCATTGCGCAACTAAGTACAACCTCTCAATCTATTTCCCTACAGCGCTTTGCTTTCTTTCTCTCTCTCTGTTTTTCAAAAAAAAACAACAACAATATTAAGCAAAACAAAGTAACAACCGATTCACATAAATGAACAAGGAAAGTTCCAGTTTTATCATTTTGATTTTGATGGTCTTGACTTAGTAAATGAACGAAAACGCTAGTAAAGGATTATCCAAAATTCTGACTGCCTCCTCTTTTACAATATACAATATATGTATTCTACTTTAAACGCTCTATACATACATACATAAATACATACATGCATACATACAAACACACTCACACACACACACACACACACACACATGTATATATACACATATAAGGTTTGCCAAAAGTCACCTGACAGTAAATCAGAAACATTTAATTCCAAGATTCGTTTATGTTTAACAACGGAATGAATTTGATAAAAGCATCTAAATATGAAACATCATGAAAATTGTTCAAACTGAAGTCCTCCTTGAGCGACACACTTTTCCATTCGAGTCAATACAGAATTACGGATAGTATTTATGAAATTTTGATTTGCTGTCGGGTGACTTTTGGCAGAATTATTGTGTGTGTGTGTGTGGTACACACACACACATACGTATATGCATACATATATATATATATATATATATATATATATATATATATATATATATATATATATATATATATATATATATATATATATATATACATATACATATATATATACATATATTGTGTGTGTATATACGCATGTACGTATGTATATGTATTTGTATATGTACATATATATATATATATATGAGGGATGACCACTAAGTCGGCATCCATTATGCTAGAGGTACACCCTGTATGGTCTGACCACTGAGGAAAGATTGTTCTCAAAAGCATTCAGTAAACGCAAGAACGTAGGCGAGCAAGACAAATGAAAAGATACAAAATATAAAGATTAATCACAAACCCAATGGATGTCCACTTAGAAGTCATCCCTGCTATATGTATGTAATGTAGGTTTTCTGAATTTTGAGATTTTTCAATATGTTAGGCCACAGGGTGTTATAAAAGCCTACCTAGTATTAGGCTACTAGTAGCACGAATCGTTAAATGACGTTTGTCTCTAACTCGGTGCAATACTTCTTCCTTCGTCTTACCTTGATGGAATCGGTTTCGATTCTTTCCTGTAACTTTCCGTAAGGTGGTACAAGCTGGGACAAGTATAAAATGAAGATAATAAAATGGTAATATTTTGAGAAAAACTTTCAAATAGTTGAGGTGAGAAAATATGTAAAATTTGTAAAACGATACTAATGAATAAAGACAAAATACAAGCTATTAAAGATATCTACAAAATATTACATCGAAGCATATAGGTTGCTTAATGTTTCTATTATATTGTGGGAAACTGTCACCTTATCAAATATAAGATAAAACATAATGAAAAAAGTTTGGAGAATATATTTTATTATCGGCAGGCCAGAACATCGCACATTTGCTTAGCGATAATTATACTTTTCTGTGGAGTATTGCATTATTTCTATCTTATATTAATGCTTTCCCGAAATATAATACAAACATTAAACAGCGTATAAAGAGTGTTGCAATAATATGTCTTTGTCTAACTTTATGGGCATCAACTTTATTGCATAACTTTTAATTTATATTGCCTTAAACATTTTCGCAAAAATATTCATTTCACGGAAATAACTGTTCATCATTTAATTCAAGAAGCTGATTCAGCAGATAATCCAGTTAGTGGGTGGTTTAAGAGGAAACAGAAGGAGAAAGTGGAGAAATATAAACAGGAAAAAAGAACGATGCATATTCTATGATCGATCGCTATAATATCAAACTGAAATGCAATAGATTAGTATGGGTCAACCCAGCGTATAAACGGTTACACATTTACAATGGTTTAATTCTAAAATAATTGAAGTGTAATATGGAATTGATGTGAAAATATAAAAGCATATATATATATATATATATATATATATATATATATATATATATATATATATATATATATATATATATGTATATATAAGTATGTACGTATATATATATGTATGTATATATACATGTATATATAACGGGAAGCTTTATGAAAATAAACAAAAGACGAAAGCAGGTGGAATATAAACAAACAATTGTATTAGTATGGCGCTTAGGAATAAAAATAAAACAAGTCTTTTACGTTTCGAGCCTACGCTCTTCAACAGAAAGATACACAGAAAAGAAACACAGAAAGAAACAAGGAGAGAAAAAAATGCGTGCAGAGGCATGAAATGAATGTAAAAAAAGTATAATATATGAGAAAATAAAATAAAACGAACGGGACAGTTTAACTTTCTACATACTTGGAGGTATAGCATATTTGTACGTGTATGCGTGTGTGTGTGTGTGTGTGTGCGCGCGTAGTGTTTGCCACTTAGTAAAATAAATGGCTGTATATATGTTTTGGAACGCAAAGAACTACTATAAGTCTATATTTTTTAATTCGTCGTAAAACCTTGTTTGTGGTTATATATTAAATTTTCAAGTCTATTTACTCGGAATATAAACACTAACTATAAGAATTTTATGATTTACTACTCTAGACTCAAGGCCCGGAATTTTTGGAGAGTGTTCAGTCGATTAGATCGACCCAATACGCAACTGGTACTAAATTTATCGACCCCGAAATGATAAAATCAAAGTCGATATCGGCGGAATTTGAACTCAAAACATAAAAACAGACGAAATACCGCTTAGCATTTCGCAGAAGCGTGCTAAAGTTTTTGCCAGCTCGCCGCCTTCCTAATAACAAATATTGAATTTCGCAAGGCGTTTAGATTTCACTTAAGTAAGAAATATGAATTTTAATGAAAATAAATGTAAACTTATTTTACAATAATTAGTTTAAACAATGAAAAGTATTATTGATAGTAAACAACAAAACAGCAAATAGTGTGCAGCAAAATAATCGCTACTATACACTAATAAAAGGACCAAGGAACAAATTATTTGAACGCGTGTGGAACCCATATGAGGCGAGATTATGGAAATCTCGAAACTTATAAATTACGTATCTGGCTGTAAATAAACATATAATAATATAGGGTGTGATTGTTACACGAAAAGATAGATACACCAGTCCAGGTCACGCTGGACCTCATTTTCAGCTGATTAAACGAGACAACATAAGATGCATTGCTACACGACATAGTATGTTTCTTGGTACAAGAATAGAAACTTGGAACTTATGACATTGACAGCGACATCTAACACGAGAGCAAAGCACAACACACACATATCTATCTACCTATCTCTCTCTATCTATCTATCTATCTATCTATATATCTGTCTGTCTGTCTGTCTATCTATCTGTCTATCTATCTATCTACCTATATATATATATATATATATAAACATATATATATATATTATATATATATATTATATATATATATATATATATATATATATATACGTATGTGTGTGTGTGTCTGTGTGTGTTTTATTTCATGTAAGCCATCGTACATGGAACAAAAACGTCGCTTTATGCTTCAAGTTTCAATCAATGTCAAGCTTCACTTTGCTTTTCGTCCTTTACTTGCCTTTCATCCTTCCGGTTTAGATAAAGTATAAACAATACGGTATTGCAGTAAAAAGAAACACATTTTATTCCCAAATGCGCATCTTTCTTGTGCTTCTGTTATAAATCTTGTTCACGAAACAACTGACTGAAAACATATTTCAGTATACCACAACGGCTATTATTGTTAGTTAATTCGGAACACCTATCCAGCAATTCTTTGCTCATTAACAGGTATTGTTGTGTACCAGCGAGAACAATTACTTGTTAGTCTGTTATCAACGCCCTTCTATATATTCTATCTAATCAGACCGGTTTACCTAATTGTAAATACGTAACACGTGATAGCATTGAACGCTCTGTAATATTGGCAATTACTTCGGTGACAATAAGCATCTATCGCAGACATAGTATGAGGATTGGTGATGCGCAAGATATTATGTCTCTGTCTTATGTTTACACGAATACGACATCATCAGTACTTCATTTACTCTAGTATTATACTTCAGCGCTGATAGTATTCCCCAAATGTGTGAGATGGAGTAATTATTGAAGGGTAACATTTCTGAATTGGATGAGATTCCTATAGCACATATTTTCTTCTGCTCTCTCATCACTATTAGCTATAATGAAATGTGAATTTTGATACTTTCCAATGAAACTATACATTCCTTAAGCGAAAATATATATTTTGTAAATTTGTGTTGTTCGGTCTTTAGTATACCTATACATTTTTACGTCGTGCATACTAGCCTTACTGAATTATTTCCCCGAGGACACTTTCGATCATTTATGCACATTCTACCATGCTATAAATATTCTTAATTGTTTACTGTATGTCAAATTCTTACGTCTGTCTGCAGTCACGGAAGTGGATTGCTTTTGGAATGATGCCTTTTAAAGCAGAAACAGGTGTTCACAGCTCTTCACTTGTTAATATTGACTTTAGGAGATTATCTCCCCTTCTCATTTGGAGTCCTTTGTAAACGCCTATGGCTATTACTTTACAATGTCTTGAAGCGAAAATATTAGCTGTTTCTTTCATTGTTTTGATGTGTACTCACAAACAAAAGCACACGAATACATACAAACATAACACGTATATACAATCACACTAATTTGTATCTAACTCACATATGAGCTTAGTTATACTGAATTTATATATCCATCTTCAAAAACATGATTTTAAGAAGTATAAGATGATAATTGTTCTTCACAGTAAGGAATACAGAAATGCAATTTTGACATCCTTATCGTGTGTTGGTCTGTATTTCAGTAAACCTGCCACCCTTTCTCTCTCTCCTCTCTCCTCTCTTCTCTCTCTCTCTCTTCTCTCTCTCTCTCTCTCTCTCACTCTCACTCTCTCTCTCTATCATATATATAAAGCTATTGCTATTGATAATTAATAAAAAACAAATAAGGTGCATTCCATAGCATTTGAGACTTTTTCAGTAGCGCACTGATAACTGTCCTGGATATTTGCAATTATAGAATGTCATTACTGGAATGGAAGCACTCCGTCGGTTACGACGACGAGGGTTCCGGTTGATCCGAATCAACGGAACAGCCTGCTCGTGAAATTAACGTGTAAGTGGCTGAGCACTCCACAGACACGTGTACCCTTAACGTTGTTCTCAGTGATATTCAGCGTGACACAGAGAGTGACAAGGCCGGCCCTTTGAAATACAGGTACAACAGAAACAGGAAGTAAGAGTGAGAGAAAGTTGTGGTGAAAGAGTACAGAAGGTATCACCACCATTCCCTGCCGGAGCCTCGTGGAGCTTTTAGGTGTTTTCGCTCAATAAACACTCACAACGCCCGGTCTGGGAATCGAAACCGCAATCCTATGACCGCGAGTCCGCTGCCCTAACCACTAGGCCATTGCGCCTCCACAATGTCATTACTACCAATTGAGTGAGCTGACCTGCACACTTTTGTTATTCGACTTTCATAAAACTACTTCGAGGACTTCTTGCTTTATAAAAACAAACCATCTACATATACAAGAATATCTGAACAGGTTCTGAAATTACAAGCAAAAATGGAGAAAACAAGTCTTTTAAATACATCAATTTACGGTCGTTTCATCTGAATTCGATTTCATCAATCCTTTTACATTATGCAATAATATATGCAGTTGAACATGGCACACACCGATCCAGACCCATGAAAGGAAATTACAAATAGCTTATATACGTATTTCCGATGAGTCTCGTTCATTGAATATGCCATCTTAATGGCATCTGATGAGTCGATCAGAACTTTCATGTGTGCACCAGCATGTCCATTAGATACATTTCAGTAACCACCTAGCTACATGTGGTCGGAAAATATTTATAGTATTTACATTCTACAAACTACACTGTCCAAGTGAAATTGTGAGAAAAATCAGAGAAAAGAACTAAGTTAATATAATCCAACCCAAGCTAAATAAACAATAATACTAATACTTAGAGGTACTAATTCCTCTGCTACCAACTAACATAATTAAAACTAAAGGTGCTCATTATGACGATAGCAGGAAAATACTAGCTAAGTCAAGAGAAGAGTCAATAAAAAATTTCTTATTTGGGGATTTAAAGTTCTATTTCCATAGCCACTCCTACCACCAGCAACAACAACAGCAACAATAAGAGCGACGACGACAACAATAACCAAGACGGTGCCGAAAGAGATCAAAGAGGGTGCCGACAGAGATCAAAGAGGGTGCCGGCAGAGATCAAAGAGGGTGCCGACCGAGATCAAAGAGGGTGCCAACAGAGATCAAAGAGGGTGCCGACCGAGATCAAAGAGGGTGCCGACCGAGATCAAAGAGGGTGCCGAATGAGATCAAAGAGGGTGCCGACAGAGATCAAAGAGGGTGCCGACCGAGATCAAAGAGGGTGCCGACAGAGATCGAAGAGGGTGCCGACAGAGATCAAAGAGGGTGCCGACAGAGATCAAAGAGGGTGCCGACAGAGATCAAAGAGAGTTCCGACCGAGATCAAAGAGGGTGCCGACAGAGATCAGAGAGGGTGCCGACCGGGATCAAAGAGGGTGCCGACAGAGATCAAAGAGAGTGCCGACCGAGATCAAAGAGGGTGCCGACAGAGATCCAAGAGGGTGCCGACAGAGATCAGAGAGGGTGCCGACAGAGATCAGAGAGGGTGTCGACAGAGATCAAAGAGGGTGCCGACCGAGATCAAAGAGGGTGCCGACCGAGATCAAAGAGGGTGCCGACAGAGATCAAAGAGGGTGCCGACAGAGATCAAAGATGGTGCCGACCGAGTTCAAAGAGGATGCCGACAGAGATCAAAGAGGGTGCCGACCGAGATCAAAGAGGGTGCCGACAGAGATCAGAGAGGGTGCCGTCAGAGATCAAAGAGTGTGCCGACCGAGATAAAAGAGGGTGCCGACAGAGATCAGAGAGGGTGCCGACCGAGATCAAAGAGGGTGCCGACCGAGATCAAAGTGGGTGCCGATAGAGATCAAAGAGGGTGCCGACAGAGATCAAAAAGGGTGCCGACAGAGATCAAAGAGCATGCCGACAGAGATCAATATATAAACGAATGTTACAGCACGATTGATCAGACAGTATTCAGATCAACAATCGTAAATTAACGTATTAAAAAGTCTTGTTCACTACATTCTTTTCGCTTGTAATTATCTATCTATCTATCTATCTATCTATCTATTAACAATTAAGGATAATCTCTTAATAAGGGATCTTAACAAGAAATTATCGGGTAGCTAGCGTGAAAACCTCATAAAAGAAAAGAATCCGAAAATAATTTTTTTCTTTTGAACAAATTAATTATATCTATATTGTATAAAGGGCATTATTACACATAAATGCCTCACACTAGGAGGGACAAGTCATTACTACCAAAATTATACTAATCATACCCAAATGCAGTTTTTCAAAGCAAGACATTTAAAAATGAATTATGTTCTGTATCACCGTGATTTCACATACAACTTGCGTCTAATGATCTTCAGCAGAACTGATTCTGAATACATCATAAATAAACCAACCTTATGTAGCGAAGACGAACAGACAACTGTTCACTCCGGCCAGCACATGGAATGTTTATAAATCATATATCCGGTAAATGGCGGGCTTTTTACGAACTGCATGTCGGGTAATGAAAAGTATTTCGGATAAGTTTAACAATTAAGGATAATCTCTTAATAAGGGATCTTAACAAGAAATTATCGGGTAGCTAGCGTGAAAACCTCATAAAAGAAAAGAATCCGAAAATAATTTTTTTCTTTTGAACAAATTAATTATATCTATATTGTATAAAGGGCATTATTACACATAAATGCCTCACACTAGGAGGGACAAAGTCATTACTACCAAAATTATACTAATCATACCCAAATGCAGTTTTTCAAAGCAAGACATTTAAAAATGAATTATGTTCTGTATCACCGTGATTTCACATACAACTTGCGTCTAATGATCTTCAGCAGAACTGATTCTGAATACATCATAAATAAACCAACCTTATGTAGCGAAGACGAACAGACAACTGTTCACTCCGGCCAAGCACATGGAATGTTTATAAATCATATATCCGGTAAATGGCGGGCTTTTTACGAACTGCATGTCGGGTAATGAAAAGTATTTCGGAATAAGTTTAACAATTAAGGATAATCTCTTAATAAGGGATCTTAACAAGAAATTATCGGGTAGCTAGCGTGAAAACCTCATAAAAGAAAAGAATCCGAAAATAATTTTTTTCTTTTGAACAAATTAATTATATCTATATTGTATAAAGGGCATTATTACACATAAATGCCTCACACTAGGAGGGACAAAGTCATTACTACCAAAAATTATACTAATCATACCCAAATGCAGTTTTTCAAAGCAAGACATTTAAAAATGAATTGTGTTCTGTATCACCGTGATTTCACATACAACTTGCGTCTAATGATCTTCAGCAGAACTGATTCTGAATACATCATAAATAAACCAACCTTATGTAGCGAAGACGAACAGACAACTGTTCACTCCGGCCAAGCACATGGAATGTTTATAAATCATATATCCGGTAAATGGCGGGCTTTTTACGAACTGCATGTCGGTAATGAAAAGTATTTCGGAATAAGTTTAACAATTAAGGATAATCTCTTAATAAGGGATCTTAACAAGAAATTATCGGGTAGCTAGCGTGAAAACCTCATAAAAGAAAAGAATCCGAAAATAATTTTTTTCTTTTGAACAAATTATTATATCTATATTGTATAAAGGGCATTATTACACATAAATGCCTCACACTAGGAGGGACAAAGTCATTACTACCAAAATTATACTAATCATACCCAATGCAGTTTTTCAAAGCAAGACATTTAAAAATGAATTATGTTCTGTATCACCGTGATTTCACATACAACTTGCGTCTAATGATCTTCAGCAGAACTGATTCTGAATACATCATAAATAAACCAACCTCTGTAGCGAAGACGAACAGACAACTGTTCACTCCGGCCAAGCACATGGAATGTTTATAAATCATATATCCGGTAAATGGCGGGCTTTTTACGAACTGCATGTCGGGTAATGAAAAGTATTTCGGAATAAGTTAAACAATTAAGGATAATCTCTTAATAAGGGATCTTAACAAGAAATTATCGGGTAGCTAGCGTGAAAACCTCATAAAAGAAAAGAATCCGAAAATAATTTTTTTCTTTTGAACAAATTAATTATATCTATATTGTATAAAGGGCATTATTACACATAAATGCCTCACACTAGGAGGGACAAAGTCATTACTACCAAAATTATACTAATCATACCCAAATGCAGTTTTTCAAAGCAAGACATTTAAAAATGAATTATGTTCTGTATCACCGTGATTTCACATACAACTTGCGTCTAATGATCTTCAGCAGAACTGATTCTGAATACATCATAAATAAACCAACCTTATGTAGCGAAGACGAACAGACAACTGTTCACTCCGGCCAAGCACATGGAATGTTTATAAATCATATATCCGGTAAATGGCGGGCTTTTACGAACTGCATGTCGGGTATGAAAAGTATTTCGGAATAAGTTTAACAATTAAGGATAATCTCTTAATAAGGGATCTTAACAAGAATTATCGGGTAGCTAGCGTGAAAACCTCATAAAAGAAAAGAATCCGAAAATAATTTTTTTCTTTTGAACAAATTAATTATATCTATATTGTATAAAGGGCATTATTACACATAAATGCCTCACACTAGGAGGGACAAAGTCATTACTACCAAAAATTATACTAATCATACCCAAATGCAGTTTTTCAAAGCAAGACATTTAAAAATGAATTATGTTCTGTATCACCGTGATTTCACATACAACTTGCGTCTAATGATCTTCAGCAGAACTGATTCTGAATACATCATAAATAAACCAACCTTATGTAGCGAAGACGAACAGACAACTGTTCACTCCGGCCAGCACATGGAATGTTTATAAATCATATATCCGGTAAATGGCGGGCTTTTACGAACTGCATGTCGGGTAATGAAAAGTATTTCGGAATAAGTTTAACATTAAGGATAATCTCTTAATAAGGGATCTTAACAAGAAATTATCGGGTAGCTAGCGTGAAAACCTCATAAAAGAAAAGAATCCGAAAATAATTTTTTTCTTTTGAACAAATTAATTATATCTATATTGTATAAAGGGCATTATTACACATAAATGCCTCACACTAGGAGGGACAAAGTCATTACTACCAAAAATTATACTACTATCATACCCAAATGCAGTTTTTCAAAGCAAGACATTTAAAAATGAATTATGTTCTGTATCACCGTGATTTCACATACAACTTGCGTCTAATGATCTTCAGCAGAACTGATTCTGAATACATCATAAATAAACCAACCTTATGTAGCGAAGACGAACAGACAACTGTTCACTCCGGCCAAGCACATGGATGTTTATAAATCATATATCCGGTAAATGGCGGCTTTTTACGAACTGCATGTCGGGTAATGAAAAGTATTTCGGAATAAGTTTAACAATTAAGGATAATCTCTTATAAGGGATCTTAACAAGAATTATCGGGTAGCTAGCGTGAAAACCTCATAAAAGAAAAGAATCCGAAAATAATTTTTTTCTTTTGAACAAATTAATTATATCTATATTGTATAAAGGGCATTATTACACATAAATGATTAGTATAATTTTTTGTAGTAATGACTTTGTCCCTCCTAGTGTGAGGCATTTATGTGTAATAATGCCCTTTATACAATATAGATATAATTAATTTGTTCAAAAGAAAAAAATTATTTTCGGATTCTTTCTTTTATGAGGTTTTCACGCTAGCTACCCGATAATTTCTTGTTAAGATCCCTTATTAAGAGATTATCCTTAATTGTTAAACTTATTCCGAAATACTTTTCATTACCCGACATGCAGTTCGTAAAAAGCCCGCCATTTACCGGATATATGATTTATAAACATTCCATGTGCTTGGCCGGAGTGAACAGTTGTCTGTTCGTCTTCGCTACATAAGGTTGGTTTATTTATGATGTATTCAGAATCAGTTCTGCTGAAGATCATTAGACGCAAGTTGTATGTGAAATCACGGTGATACAGAACATAATTCATTTTTAAATGTCTTGCTTTGAAAAACTGCATTTGGGTATGATTAGTATAATTTTTGGTAGTAATGACTTTGTCCCTCCTAGTGTGAGGCATTTATGTGTAATAATGCCCTTTATACAATATAGATATAATTAATTTGTTCAAAAGAAAAAAATTATTTTCGGATTCTTTTCTTTTATGAGGTTTTCACGCTAGCTACCCGATAATTTCTTGTTAAGATCCCTTATTAAGAGATTATCCTTAATTGTTAAACTTATTCCGAAATACTTTTCATTACCCGACATGCAGTTCGTAAAAAGCCCGCCATTTACCGGATATATGATTTATAAACATTCCATGTGCTTGGCCGAGTGAACAGTTGTCTGTTCGTCTTCGCTACATAAGGTTGGTTTATTTTGATGTATTCAGAATCAGTTCTGCTGAAGATCATTAGACGCAAGTTGTATGTGAAATCACGGTGATACAGAACATAATTCATTTTTAAATGTCTTGCTTTGAAAAACTGCATTTGGGTATGATTAGTATAATTTTTGGTAGTAATGACTTTGTCCCTCCTAGTGTGAGGCATTTATGTGTAATAATGCCCTTTATACAATATAGATATAATTAATTTGTTCAAAAGAAAAAAATTATTTTCGGATTCTTTTCTTTTATGAGGTTTTCACGCTAGCTACCCGATAATTTCTTGTTAAGATCCCTTATTAAGAGATTATCCTTAATTGTTAAACTTATTCCGAAATACTTTTCATTACCCGACATGCAGTTCGTAAAAAGCCCGCCATTTACCGGATATGATTTATAAACATTCCATGTGCTTGGCCGGAGTGAACAGTTGTCTGTTCGTCTTCGCTACATAAGGTTGGTTTATTTATGATGTATTCAGAATCAGTTCTGCTGAAGATCATTAGACGCAAGTTGTATGTGAAATCACGGTGATACAGAACATAATTCATTTTTAAATGTCTTGCTTTGAAAAACTGCATTTGGGTATGATTAGTATAATTTTTGGTAGTAATGACTTTGTCCCTCCTAGTGTGAGGCATTTATGTGTAATAATGCCCTTTATACAATATATATATTAATTTGTTCAAAAGAAAAAAATTATTTTCGGATTCTTTTCTTTTATGAGGTTTTCACGCTAGCTACCCGATAATTTCTTGTTAAATCCCTTATTAAGAGATTATCCTTAATTGTTAAACTTATTCCGAAATACTTTTCATTACCCGACATGCAGTTCGTAAAAAGCCCGCCATTTACCGGATATATGATTTATAACATTCCATGTGCTTGGCCGGAGTGAACAGTTGTCTGTTCGTCTTCGCTACATAAGGTTGGTTTATTTATGATGTATTCAGAATCAGTTCTGCTGAAGATCATTAGACGCAAGTTGTATGTGAAATCACGGTGATACAGAACATAATTCATTTTTAAATGTCTTGCTTTGAAAAACTGCATTTGGGTATGATTAGTATAATTTTTGGTAGTAATGACTTTGTCCCTCTAGTGTGAGGCATTTATGTGTAATAATGCCCTTTATACAATATATATATTAATTTGTTCAAAAGAAAAAAATTATTTTCGGATTCTTTTCTTTTATGAGGTTTTCACGCTAGCTACCCGATAATTTCTTGTTAAGATCCCTTATTAAGAGATTATCCTTAATTGTTAAACTTATTCCGAAATACTTTTCATTACCCGACATGCAGTTCGTAAAAAGCCCGCCATTTACCGGATATATGATTTAAACATTCCATGTGCTTGGCCGGAGTGAACAGTTGTCTGTTCGTCTTCGCTACATAAGGTTGGTTTATTTATGATGTATTCAGAATCAGTTCTGCTGAAGATCATTAGACGCAAGTTGTATGTGAAATCACGGTGATACAGAACATAATTCATTTTTAAATGTCTTGCTTTGAAAAACTGCATTTGGGTATGATTAGTATAATTTTTGGTAGTAATGACTTTGTCCCTCCTAGTGTGAGGCATTTATGTGTAATAATGCCCTTTATACAATATAGATATAATTAATTTGTTCAAAAGAAAAAAATTATTTTCGGATTCTTTTCTTTTATGAGGTTTTCACGCTAGCTACCCGATAATTTCTTGTTAAGATCCCTATTAAGAGATTATCCTTAATTGTTAAACTTATTCCGAAATACTTTTCATTACCCGACATGCAGTTCGTAAAAAGCCCGCCATTTACCGGATATATGATTTATAAACATTCCATGTGCTTGGCCGGAGTGAACAGTTGTCTGTTCGTCTTCGCTACATAAGGTTGGTTTATTTATGATGTATTCAGAATCAGTTCTGCTGAAGATCATTAGACGCAAGTTGTATGTGAAATCACGGTGATACAGAACATAATTCATTTTTAAATGTCTTGCTTTGAAAAACTGCATTTGGGTATGATTAGTATAATTTTTGGTAGTAATGACTTTGTCCCTCCTAGTGTGAGGCATTTATGTGTAATAATGCCCTTATACAATATAGATATAATTAATTTGTTCAAGAAAAAAAATTATTTTCGGATTCTTTTCTTTTATGAGGTTTTCACGCTAGCTACCCGATAATTTCTTGTTAAGATCCCTTATTAAGAGATTATCCTTAATTGTTAAACTTATTCCGAAATACTTTTCATTACCCGACATGCAGTTCGTAAAAAGCCCGCCATTTACCGGATATATGATTTATAAACATTCCATGTGCTTGGCCGGAGTGAACAGTTGTCTGTTCGTCTTCGCTACATAAGGTTGGTTTATTTATGATGTATTCAGAATCAGTTCTGCTGAAGATCATTAGACGCAAGTTGTATGTGAAATCACGGTGATACAGAACATAATTCATTTTTAAATGTCTTGCTTTGAAAAACTGCATTTGGGTATGATTAGTATAATTTTTGGTAGTAATGACTTTGTCCCTCCTAGTGTGAGGCATTTATGTGTAATAATGCCCTTTATACAATATAGATATAATTAATTTGTTCAAAAGAAAAAAATTATTTTCGGATTCTTTTCTTTTATGAGGTTTTCACGCTAGCTACCCGATAATTTCTTGTTAAGATCCCTTATTAAGAGATTATCCTTAATTGTTAAACTTATTCCGAAATACTTTTCATTACCCGACATGCAGTTCGTAAAAAGCCCGCCATTTACCGGATATATGATTTATAAACATTCCATGTGCTTGGCCGGAGTGAACAGTTGTCTGTTCGTCTTCGCTACATAAGGTTGGTTTATTATGATGTATTCAGAATCAGTTCTGCTGAAGATCATTAGACGCAAGTTGTATGTGAAATCACGGTGATACAGAACATAATTCATTTTTAAATGTCTTGCTTTGAAAAACTGCATTTGGGTATGATTAGTATAATTTTTGGTAGTAATGACTTTGTCCCTCCTAGTGTGAGGCATTTATGTGTAATAATGCCCTTTATACAATATAGATATAATTAATTTGTTCAAAAAAAAAAAATTATTTTCGGATTCTTTTCTTTTATGAGGTTTTCACGCTAGCTACCCGATAATTTCTTGTTAAGATCCCTTATTAAGAGATTATCCTTAATTGTTAAACTTATTCCGAAATACTTTTCATTACCCGACATGCAGTTCGTAAAAAGCCCGCCATTTACCGGATATATGATTTATAAACATTCCATGTGCTTGGCCGGAGTGACAGTTGTCTGTTCGTCTTCGCTACATAAGGTTGGTTTATTTATGATGTATTCAGAATCAGTTCTGCTGAAGATCATTAGACGCAAGTTGTATGTGAAATCACGGTGATACAGAACATAATTCATTTTTAAATGTCTTGCTTTGAAAAACTGCATTTGGGTATGATTAGTATAATTTTTGGTAGTAATGACTTTGTCCCTCCTAGTGTGAGGCATTTATGTGTAATAATGCCCTTTATACATATAGATATAATTAATTTGTTCAAAAGAAAAAAATTATTTTCGGATTCTTTTCTTTTATGAGGTTTTCACGCTAGCTACCCGATAATTTCTTGTTAAGATCCCTATTAAGAGATTATCCTTAATTGTTAAACTTATTCCGAAATACTTCATTACTACCGACATGCAGTTCGTAAAAAGCCCGCCATTTACCGGATATATGATTTATAAACATTCCATGTGCTTGGCCGGAGTGAACAGTTGTCTGTTCGTCTTCGCTACATAAGGTTGGTTTATTTATGATGTATTCAGAATCAGTTCTGCTGAAGATCATTAGACGCAAGTTGTATGTGAAATCACGGTGATACAGAACATAATTCATTTTTAAATGTCTTGCTTTGAAAAACTGCATTTGGGTATGATTAGTATAATTTTTGGTAGTAATGACTTTGTCCCTCCTAGTGTGAGGCATTTATGTGTAATAATGCCCTTTATACAATATATCTATCTATTATGTATCTGTCTAGCTCTCTATATATATGTGTGTGTATGTGTGTGTGTGTATATATATATAAAGAGAGAGATAGTGAGATAGATTTAGATATATATATGTAAACCAGTGGTTCTCAACTGGGGTCCATATGGCCCCTGAGAGTCTATATATGATTTTGGGGCGTTTATGCACTAAATGGGGAATTGGTAATCCACAATAGTATTCCAAATACCCTGAGAAATCGTTGCTTTAGATGTACGTATTGCAAGAAGCAACTAAGTTTTTACACTAACATTTTACATACTTCAAACTATACAAGTGAATGTTTGAAAAGAAAAAAATGTAATTTTGAAAGAAGTTTCTATAAAAGTAATTTTTTAACATTGAATAGGTATGGTAGCCCACCAGAAGAGAATAGTGATCGAAATCCATAGATAAAAAATGGTTGAGAACCCTTGCAAAATATGTAAATGCGATATAGCTTTTTAAGTGGTATTTTGAAATCTCATGTGATGAAATATTAGGAAGCACTTCTGGGAGGAGACAAGAGAGAAGAAAAAGAAATGATGGCTTATCTTCCATAAGAACAGTGATTAATAGAATGGAATGATTAAAGTAGTCACAACTGCAGATCGAATTTCTGCCCGAATCTTCGCCTTCCCAAGAAATGATACCCATCGTAACTCCACAATGAACAAAATTATTCTTAGCAACTGTTACGTAACGCAGATAAATATTGCCTATTCACCCAATGCCTTAGTCCATCTCTTGCAATGCTTAACATCTGTTTTCTGAATATCACTAGTGCCATGTTCATATGAAGCCAACCGATGTTTATCAGTTACAAGTCCCGGACTGGACATATGTTGTTACGGGTACACACATAAACACACGTATCTCTTTCTCTTAATCTCTCTCTCTCTCTTTTTCCTTCTTCTCTCACTTCCTTTCTCCTCTCACATACGTACACATGTATGTATGTAAATATGTATGCATACATCACTAGCTATGCTGAAAACAGAAATGCACAGTTATACGCACACATGAAAACAAACATCTCTATAGACACTTACAAACGATTATATATACATTAAAAATAGCAATGAAATGTGTATTTTGTGTCAGAAGAGATAACAAGCTTTCACAATCTCACGTGCATGCGCACAAACACGTACGCAAGTCCACACAGTTATATAGCTGATTATTACATTTCACTGCTTTCTATGTTCATTTTACATATAAGCCTACATATATTCGTATGATATATATAGATGAATATACATTTATGCATACATTTTCTATCTATCCATTTATCTTTTTACATACAAAGCCCATGCCTATATACATATACATATGCATATATATGTATATCAATATGTATGTATGTATGTATGTATGTATATATATATATATATATATATATATATATTTATATACATGCACACACGCACACATATACACATCCAAAATTATCCAAATTTATGCCTACCTTATTTTTCTTAATATATGTATGTATGTGTGTGTGTGAGTTTATGTTTATATACCCATACAGAGATGCATATACACATCCATGCATATAGAGACATACACATGCACACTCATATATACGCACACAGAGACATCTCAAAAATATATAGCCACGATCCGTTCATTTTGGAATATTTGCAGTTCTTGTATCTACGGAGCATCTTTATGCAAGTAATAGTAAATATACGCACTAATTCGATTTCAACTAATCAACAGATTGTTTAATTTTTTTTTTAGAGGGTGGCCACTTATCAATTGTTTGCTAACGCTTTTCATAGCTCACAACGATCTCATCAATGAAAAGCCCTCCGTCCTCCAGCCTGCTCTGTGATTGAGTATTAGTCTTATCTCTACGTACATGTGGGGGTGTAAAGGTGTGATGAATTAAGAGAAAACTAAAGGGTTGTAGTCAAAAGAAGTGTATATGCGAGTGTGTTTACGCTCGCGTGCCTGCTTAGATGTGTGTGCGCGAGCACGTGTACATTGATCATTAGTGGCCGCTTTAGCGAGCTGGCCTCTGTATCACAGGACAGCTTCGCTTAAAATATTCTTGCTTGTCATCTCCAAAAGAGTCTACAGGTGCATTGAGTTTCTTATGTGAAGAAAAGTGTGTATTTTCAGCCGTGGTTACCCCTTAGTGCGTATGTGTGTGTATGACCGTGTGCGGGAATATGCGTGTGTGTGCGTGATTGTGAGATTGGTTTTGTGAACGAAAATATGTGTATGTGAGTTTACAATTCTAACTTTTTAGGTGGTAGAAAATCTAGGAGTGTCTATTCCATCACAGCTATGTAAATATACATACTTGACAAGATCACCGGTACTGATAGGAAGTGCGTCGTCTGTACATTTAAACCAGAGGTTAACTCTAAAATTAGAAATATAGTCTACCGTATAAAAAGTATGGCGGATGAATGTAAGAACTCAACTACGGCATGTATTGCCGAAACCTCTAGAAGTTTAGCGAGGAGTATGAATTTGAACTGGCGGGAGTTTAAGGACAAGAAACAATCCTCGTTAGAGTCAACATGCTAAAGATTAAACATGGCCGCATAATGAATCATATTAGTTTTAAAACAAATAATTAAGAAGTTAGTTACGTAAAAATCTATCCTATCTATCTATCTATCTATCTATCTATCTATCTATCTATCTATCTATCTATCTATCTATCTATCTATCTATCTATCTATATCTATCTATCTATCTCTTTATCTTTCTGTTCGTCTGCCAGTCAGCCTGTATATAAATCCATATATTTCACTATTTGTCGTATATTCTTACACATTTGCGCACACATTTACGCACCCACGCGCGCGTGCACAACGGACACACACATATACACACACTTTTCTACAACGTACCAAACAATCTATCTATCGATATATATGTATATATATGCATATATAATAGAGGCTTCGGCAATACATGCCGTAGTTGAGTTCTTACATTCATCCGCCATACTTTTTATACGGTAGACTATATTTCTAATTTTAGAGTTAACCTCTGGTTTAAATGTACAGACGACGCACTTCCTATCAGTACCGGTGATCTTGTCAAGTATGTATATTTACATAGCTGTGATGGAATATATGTAATTGAATTTACAATTAGACTGACAAGTTTCGTTTTTTCACTTTCCCGAAGAGAAGATTGCATTGTTTATACCTTTTATTCTTTTGAATAAGTATCAGTGGAATTTTTGAAACATATGTAGAAAGTAAAAATACTTGTTTAAACCTGCGTTAACTCCATTTTTTATTCATATTATTCAAATATTCAACGTAAACACGAAGTTTCAACCTTTATAAACAAGGAGTTACAACATCTTTACTTGTGAGATTTTTGCTGCCCTGGTAACTATTCATTCATTTATCCGTGTTAATTGTTAACAAGGTAAAATACACTCATCTATATATACATATATATATATATATATATATATATATTTTTTTCTAGAATGAGATAAAGAAACCAAGGCTGCGAATGTTATAGAACATTTATAAATAGGTCTTACAACTGTTTCCAGGATATTTATTATATTCCTTCATCGGAGACGGTGTGAGAAGATGGTTAAGCAATAGTTAATTTAGATAAGATAAGAAATGGAGAATGAAGTGGAGGAATGAAAATAGATGTGCGACATGCTGGTATATTGCATTTGTAGATCCAATATTTGGGGAGAATGGTATACATATAAGATTCCAATACCTTGTGAGTAAATTCCAGTAGTATTTATTGTAAATTCCAATGGTATTTAAAATTGTTCATTCCAAGTATAGAATGTGTACACAGTGCTATTGAATCGAAGGTTTTATTTAACGTGGCCTAAAAGTAGGGAATGTATTTGTAAGTCAAATCGAAAACAGGAAGAGAGTAAAGAAAGAGAAAGAAAAAAAGAAAAACAATGAGAGAGATAATAAAGAGATGAAAACGGAAAGTGTTCAAGATAGTGGTCAGACAAGATAACTTGAAAGTAGGAATGGGGAGATGAGGATGTAAAAAGATGACAGGGTAAAGAATAAAGGAGTGTCAGATAGAAGGAATGCTGGTGATTGAGAGAGAGAGAGGTATAACAGTGTAAAAGGTAAAGGAGTGTCAGTTTTGTAGGGATAGAGTCTAAGTGATGGGGCAGAGAATTGAGTAGTAATATGGTGGAATGAATAATTTAGGAATATAGAGTAGGTGGTTGGGCAGGTCAGTGCTTAGTAGTGGAAGAAAATATATATGTGAAGATGCATATATTAGACATTTATGTATATATTTATATAGATATCTATAAATATCAATATGTTCATATACAACTCGTACTCATATGTATATGTACACATGCTCACCCATATATACGTGTATCTGTATGTATAATAGCCCCTGTACATGCTGGTATATATACTTTGCATACATACATTCACACATACACACACATATATATACACGCACATATGCATGCACTGATATGCACACGTATATAATTAGATGGTTGTGATATTCGAATATGAGTGAGATTAGGAGACAAAATGTAGATTTATAAGTTTATTGGGATCACCTAAGGGGTACTGTGGAAATATAATGTATGGTCGTTCAGGCTTTTGGATTTGTATTAGAATTTGTATGCGTGAAAAAAGCGGTGGTTGCATGTGCTTAGAGACTCGTTATGTTTATTTAGCAGTGCTGGAGAGTTGTGCTTTAATTTGTGAAGTGCCTCATTCGGACAAAACTTGCTGGTTGAGCATTGACATCAGTAGGGAAGCCCTGAAACCTGTATGAACCATGATAGATTATAGGGTATATTTGTATTTTTGATATGATGCATGTGGTTGACGAGTGGTGTAGATTGACTATGTTTATCGTATCTATAAGAATGGAGGTGAGCGTCATATCGGTGCTTAAAATTTTTGATTGATCCTATGTATATGGCTGTAGAGTTGAGTAATAGATTAATGGCGGTGCATGTGTAAATTACATTATATCGTCTGCAATGGGTTTGTAACGGGCAGATGGTTCTAAGATGACAATTGCAATTAGGTGAATTTCGGAGAATGTGTTCGAGAATAGAGGATGTAATATCTTCAGAGGAGAGGTTAGAGACGGGGGTAGATTCTAGATTATTAGTATTATTAGCGTTATCATTACCATCATTGTTATCATTAAAATTTTTGTTATTAATTGTACTATTTGTAAGGGTGTTAGAGATTGTGGTGGTGTTCAGGGCAGCGTTAGTAGGATGGGTTGGGTTGTGGTCTAATGTAAGGGTATCTGTGCTGGAGGTGTGTTTGTGTTGAATGTTCCTATGACTAGAGTTGTAATTATGTGAGTGTTGCTAGTAAAGAGAAAGCTTTTGCTTATTAGAGGCTGCTACAATAGATTTGAAGATGGGTGGGGTAGAATAAGATAGATTTAGGGTGGGTCGATTAAAGATAGGGAAGTTAGAAGAAGTCACAGTCTAGTATTTTAAAGAAGGATTTAGCTAAATTATTAGCGTTAAGTGAGAATGGGAGTGTGTGCCATAGAATAGAGCGTCCGCCGCTATTTTTTAGCGGGTATAGTAGTGCTATCTAGGTTTTTAGATAAAGGAGTGCTATCTATATTTTTGGAGAATGTATGTGAGTGGCGAGGCCTGTTGTTGTTAGCTGTTTTAGCTGTTTTAGCTGTTTTCGTTTTTGACTTAGTGTTAAATGAATGTCTGTTGGGTCTAGGTTGCCTAGGTGTAAGACCTGCCAGGGTTCCATCGACGGGTGTGTGTGGTTGGTTGCGATTGTGATGGTTGGTGTGTGTTTGAGATGTGATTTGAGATATGTATTGTTTGAGCCTGGTGTTATGAATGCATTCTATTTGTTGGGAAAAGCCGCTAGCGGCGAGTGCCTTTAGTTTCTAACTGCTATTAAGTCACCCTTTAAAATGTGTTGTTTACACTTTTACCGTTTTAGAAATCAGCACACGTTTTCAACCCATTTTATCTATTTATCTATATATCTCAATATTAAAATAAAACCATGAACTGCTGTATTTCAGTGAAATTACGTAGAAGGTTGTTCAGTTATTGAATCCTCAGAAGTAGACTTTGAGAAAGAAAATGATGTTTGTTTATAGCTGTGTGGATATGTTTTTGCACAGACCGTTGCGTGATTGTAGAATTGATTATGATTCAAGGTTATTAGTTTCGTTTATCGATAAGTATAATTTATGTTTGCTTTAAAACTTACACATCTATTGGTGTTTTAGTGTATTATTTCTGATATTGATATTGATTCATTTACAATGCTGGAGATTGTTGAATCTTGTTATCGTAATTGCTATAGCAGCGCTGCAGCAATGAATCATTTAGAGAACTATAGACTACATAATGATACTTCGTGTTTAAATAGCAAACCACTTCTATAAATAAATTTTCAGAAACAACGTACGTTTTCGTAAAAGGCACCGAGCCGAATGATGTTTAGGTCTGAGAGAAAAAGCTTCTAGAGAGTCAGTCATACTGCAAGTCGTATTAGTAAAGCGCCACTTAAATTGAAAAACATATGGTTCTGCAAAAAGGAAGAAGTTAGAGGCAAACGTATTTTATATACAAAAATACGACTTCATCGGAGCAGAAATTCATTTGGTCATAGGATTTCTCAATCAGTATCGAAATACAACCAACGGCACCTACAGTATTAAGAGGAGTGCCAAGAACAACGACGGACGCAATAACGAGAGCAACAACAACAACAACAAGATTCACGTCTAAACACAATTTTTATTCTAACAGAATCACCAGAATTCTACAAACTGAAGTTCTATAGAGATATGTAGGTTCCTAGTTCATTGAAATTTAGATCTGCCTTAGGACTGAAGAACAATAACTACAATAGCAGCAACAACAGAAACAAATAACTGCATAATTTTGAGAAATTTCTTGGTGTTTGCTTACAGATAGAATATCTGATATGAGAAGAAATTCTGAGTAAAGGACTGTTATGGAGAGAAATCCTTAGTAAAGGACGGATATGTTAATCTTGTATGTGTACTATATCTAGTAAGTAGAAAACTTTCGATAATCTGAGATTATCTTTGTCATGGGAACACAGAAAATTGTAGGAGTTTTTGAAATCTAAAAATAACCTGACCTTTCAGTTAATCCACTTTGCTTCTAAATAAGTAGAGTTAGGTTCGAATCTGTTCTTTAAAACCAAATGATAAAAACGGCAGTGTATTCCAATCTTGTTTTACTTCATTAGTAAAGCATAATTAATGCATCGCAGAGTAGAGTATTTGACATTTCTATAATTGGTGTTCAGTCCCTTAAGTATAAGACGCGATATAGGGAATGATTTTGCAGCTCTGTTTTCCCTCTATTCTTAATTAATTATTACCAAGAATTGTTTTTTAAAAATGTTTTCGCCATTATCCGTAACTCCCAAAAGTTTTTGGTCTCCCATCATCCTACACAAAAAAAAATTCTTTACATGTACAAGCGCGAATCATTGTAAAAGTTGTCGGTATATGATCCAATAACCGACAGCCAACATAATGTACCCTTAAATTCTCCTGTCTCTTATATTTCTTCGAACCTTGATATCTATTTCTCTTATTTCCTGATGAAGGGGACATTGTCAGTTGAAATTGAAGGATTCATAACTTGTAGACAAATAGACTCCAGAAACGGCCGTCGAAATACATCATATATTGTGCTATAAGCATCTATAGACATTTCGTTAGAACTCTTAAAGCAAATTTATCCTTAGTATTTCTCTGACTTTTAACTCCATCATTATGATCTCTCTCTGCCATCGATGCATCTTCTACTTTTTAATTCCTAATTCACATAGCGTGTGGTGTATGCTTTATATATATATATATATATATATATATATTACCACACTACTGTCCACCACTCTACTAAGTGAGCTATCTCCTGGCTCGATTTCAGTGCAAGTGCAGCTGTTGGAATGGCTTTAATATTTCTGTGTGGGTAAGTAATGAAATCACATGATATCCTTCACTGACATACATACATATTGATTAATGTACAAATATATCAGAACAGAAAGAAGAACAAATAATTGAAGAGAACTAGTTCCACATCCAATTCATGCAAACCGATAGTGCTGGAAGCAGAGATCGCGGACAAATGGAAGCCTAATCCCAGAAACTTATGCACAAATTATAGCCACTTAGTGGTAAGCGAGTGAAATGAATTGGATAAAGACTAGATTTGATGAAATTCAGGTATAGTGAAATGGCGAATATATACAAATCTTGATAGATTTCCAAAGTGAACACAGTAATCAAGCACCAATGGAAGCATTATTGTACTCTATGCCCTAAGAAGTCCAGGCAAAGTTAGTCCACCGGGAAGCTCATGATGATCCACTTTTTCGACCGCATTTGCATCTATGTACATCCATTGGGTTTCCTCAGACCAAGAGGTCAACAAAGAGTAATTTGTGGAGATTTTGAAGGAGTCCATTAAGAGATTCCATCACAAAAGTTTGGAACTTTTTCACTCGGTTCTGTTGCACCTGCATCAAGGCAATGCACAGGTCCATAATTCCATTCTGGTAACCAACTACTTGGCAGAGAGAAACGTAAAAATTGTCGCCCACCCTCCATAGAGTCTATGACTTGCAGCCTGTAATTTTTGGTGTTTTTCCCAAAATGAAGAACTTCAGTGGCAGTCATTTTGCTGACATTAAGAAAATGACCGTGGCTGTAGCAAGGAGCAGGGACACTTTTACTCTGGAAGACTTCCATGGAGCCTTCACTAATCTGGAGCATTACAACAAGTGCATTGCCGTCAGAGAATCCTACCGTTAAGGCGATTAGAATTTTGTACTTCTTCCAAAATAAGTTTCTCCTAAAGATGTCTAAAATCTTTTTGAATGTACCATGTATATACATATATATATATATATATATATATATATATATATATATATATATATATATATATATACAAGGAAAATACGACTTTAATTTGAACACTATGTAGATATTCTTTTAAAAAACCGTTTCTTTTCATTTTTCCGAAATTTAATTGTTTTCCATACTTACAGTTGAAAAAGTCTCAATGACTGAAACCGGTACTGAATTGATTTTTATAAAATTATTTTAGCATTTTCTATCTCGACTTTTTCCATATATATATATATTATATATATATATATATATATATAAAGTCGGGTTTCATTCAATTTCTGTCTGCCAAATCAACACACGAGGTTTCGATCAATCCAGCACAAGAAAGAAGTACCGCACGAAAGGGACTGAACCCGAAACCACATGCGTCAGAAGCCAAGTGCTTACCACTAAGCTTGCGGCTATATAAGACTGAAAAGAAGATAAGTCCTAGCCTGTTATTGCAAACTAGTATTGACAGCAAGAAACTAATTATCTTACTATGTCCCAAGGTAATTGTTTTCTAAACAATGCAGTACTTTAGTTTCAATTGACATAATCAAACCACTAGTGACTATTCTGTCGGCTGCAGTGGAACATAAATAATAAAATATGCAGATTGCATTGTTTAGATATATGGCAGAAGGAATCGATGGCAAGATTTCGTCCCAGGCTGTATTTAGTGACGACTCATTATGCAGAGATCAACTTTGCCTTTTAACTTTCGTAGGTTGAAATTATCTCCAAGTCAATTGCCACGGCTATCATTCGAAAGTATTCTTTCAATCAAATTTATGTTTGTGGAACAACTATCCAATCTCAATTTTATCTCCCTTTAACATCATGCAAAATAGACTTATTATCTAACACGTACGATAATAGATAATTTTTTCTGAGAAAACCTCAATAGAAAACAATCCTGGGTTATTTCGTTATAACCTTTGAATATAGGTTATTTTGAATAAAGTAGATCTAGGGTCGAGCAAAGCGCAAGTTACCCCAAATTACTTCGAATTTGAGCTGATTCATGTGACAAAAAAGTCGTCATCCAATAACATCATATCAATAAAATTTGGACGAATTATTATATTCATTTCTAAATATTTGTAGCAAAATCACCAATGATTAAAAAGTTGGTTTACAATGAATAGCAGGCCGAATAAGAAAGGATAGTTAACTAAACAGATTTTCCAAAACGGAACAAAAGTTAATACAATTATCGTATTCGATTACCTTATCCATTTTCGAAATCAGATTACATGACGGAACTATTTCACAACAGAAGTGTGGGGACAAGTATATCAAAGAATAGATCGAATGTTTCCTCTGCGTGTCGTAAAAGGCGTCTAAAAGAGCTTGAGGTAAGATTGGCACTCCGATCTCGTAAAACCGTCATCAGCAATCAATGGACCATAGGTTGGAGAGTTGGCCCCTGAGCCGTGTAAAGTTGTCACTAATAAAAAGGTGGATGCAGCGACGCTCTGTTAAGTCGCATGAAGAAAAAGACGAAGAAGAAGAAGAAGAAGAAGAAGAAGAAGAAAAGAAGAAGAAAAAGTATAGGAAGAAGAAGAAAAAGAAGAAGAAGAAGAAGAAGGAGGAGGAGGAGGAGGAGGAGGAGAAGAAGAAGAAGAAGAAGAAGAAGAAGAAGAAGAAGAAGAAGAAGAAGAAGAAGAAGAAGAATCGGTTGCGCACTGTAATCGATGTATTCGACTTGCCTCCTCCCGACAAAATTTCTGACCTTGCGCATATCTATATTTTGGTCAAGTCAGATTCTTGCTACCCAACGTTTTATAAGTGGGTGTTCGGCATCTTCAAAAACGTTATGTTTCTTGCAAGAAAACCTTGTGTACCCACAAGGGAAATTAAGTGTAGTAAGAGACTGACTTGAGCAAAATAATGTATGTGTTACGATAAAGAGCAGAAATTCTCATGGGATTCTTAATGCAGAAATATGGTTTTATCGTTAACAAAATAATTGCTGACGTTACTACGAAAGACAAAGAAATAATGTTTACACCGAGATAGTCCGAAGCTTAGTGATGTTGGACTAAGTATGCTACTAGTTGCAGTCGGTAGTTTCTTGATGCTGGTTGGTTACGGTGTGTTGTTGCCGCTGCCGTCCACTGTTCTTGTATTGCTTTGGTCAGTTGCTGGTTCACAATGACTGCCTGTTGTTTCTCTCCGTCTGTTTGCAGTCTGATTCTACTGGCCAAACTTCGCTGAATATATAGTGATTATCTTAATGAGAAAATGTACGTCATAGATGTTATTGATATGAGATCCGGTTTCACATGAATTCTCTAATTATCAGATTTTTTGACGACGCTAGTAATATTTTAGTGAATGACAATCGTGTCCTTCAGTTGTCTTTTGTCCATTTTTTCTCTGGTGATCCGGGATCAATTTTTAAGTTTTACAATTGGTTATTATTCCTGTTACTTATATATGATTTTTCTTCGAGTTTAATTTCAGTTCTTCAGAGAGTTCGAGCCGGTCGTTAACAAAGCAACAAGACTTTTGAGTAAAGAAAATTCCCAGTGTTTCTAATTATGTGGTTGAGTTTGTATATTGATTGAACTGTCGATAGGTACACCCAAGTATTTGCATCTATTTACATAAGTATCTCACAATGAAAGTTCTAAGGAATGTCTTACATATATTCGTTGTGCCACTAACAGATTCGATGTGGAGATTCGGCTCCATTTGATCGCGCATTCACATCTGCTGGGCAGCTGTCTGCTACGACAGTGTATGAATTTTGTTCTCTGGTATGTTTGCACCGAATAGATGATTTTAGTGGGGTGTTCCACCAAGATTACTTGTTTTTAAGCAGTGAATATCTGCTTGTTCTGATATGCCTTTGACGAATACGGCATAGTAGTCCTTCCTATGGATGGCATTGCAAATAGTCTTTGCAACTACATATTGCCTCAGAGGCAGACATTATGGAGCAGCTGCTTGTGATATGGGTGATATATTCTACACTGGATAAGCAGAGCTGACATATTTTATCACAAATTGGAGGTTTGATTGATATTTATCTCTAGTTTATCAAGTATTTAGTAGATATTTCTTATAACTTGATAGCGAAGGTAAGTCCCTCTAGGTGGGTTGTAACGAATCCATTGCAGGTCCAGAAGAGTTCACTCTTCCTGTCAATGTTGTTGTTGTCCTCTAGCTTACGCATATATCTATGTATTTATGTATGTGCATGAGTGTGTATGCGTGTGCATACATGAATGTATACATGTATATATGTGTGTATATTTATGTATGAATGTGTGTGTATGCATGTATGTATATATGTATGATGGTGCATGAATTATTGGTTAGGTTATTCGGCTCACATTCGTAACGTTATATGTTCGATACTCGGCGCCGCATTGTGTCTTTCAGCAAGCCAATTTTTCTTCTCATTGCTCCAGTCCACTCAGCTGTTAAAATGAGCTGTACTTCGAATTCAAGGAGACAGGCTTGACACATTGTATGTCATGCTGAGTCTCTCTTACAACGACGGTAATGGTATGCGTTTCTGTGGAGTTTTTGACCTTGCAGGTTAATTTCCCGAGTAGGTTATTCTGTTGATCGCATCAGTTGGAACACTCATCGTTGTAACCGACACAGAGCTAGCATTATCTATGTCATATTCAGTTTCATATAAACATTTCTTGTTAATAGAGAAAGAGCCGTTTCCTAAACAAGATCTAAGGCTCTTTGAATTTCAACTGGTTATATTCTATTTGTATGTTTGTATGCATGTGTGCAGATTTGTATGTGCAATTTTTTATGTTTTGTTTTATGTATGCATTTTTATGCATATAGTTGCATATAGTCTATACATGCTCATATATGGTTAAATGATAAAATTCTGAAAAGGTTTGCAGATATTTACAGTTCCAGTGATGACTTAGATCTGTAGTCTTCGAATCCTCTTTCTCCTTATATACATATGTATGTATGTATGCATGTATGTGTGTTTGCGTATGTGTGTGTATGTGTGTGTGTGTGTGTGTGTGTGTGTGTGTGTGTATGTGTGTGTGTGTGTGTGTGTGTGTGTGTGTGTGTGTGTGTGTGTGTGTGTGTGTGTGTATAAATGTATGTATTTCGACAATCTCTATTTCGTAGCCCCGTGCGCTATTTTGTCGAAACTCGATTATGAAATATATCTTTCTCGGTAATATTTTGAACCCGGCCCATTGACAGTTGTTTACTTAATAACCAACCAGTGTTGATAGTTTTTAAAAACCTAGACTAGGAATTTACAGTTGCATTCTCCTAACTCCAAGCAAATAAATATTGATACTACCACGGGTGGAATATAGCAGCCACCCCCAACCACACAAGATGCAGTGACATATTTCCCAATGCAGCTTCACGTGTAACGTTTAAAAATATGATGTGATGATCAAAGCTGACACAATTTGGTAGTCCTCTGGGACGGAGATGAATTGTTGTTTCGGTGAGATAGGCATGAAGGGAACAACAAACACAAAACAAGAAACAACAACAACATTAAAAGAATGCACTAAAGAACAACACATACATATCTACATTATCTTTGGTGCTATCACCAATTACGATAAATGCTTAGCTAAAACTAACAAGAGCAATGTAATAACATAGCATTGCAGATTACAGGCAGATTACTATCATCTTTACTATTCAATCATAAATTTGACTTGTATATTTCTCTACCCAAACCAACATCCAACGTGTGCAACGACAAAATCTAGCGGAATTATTTCTTTTACATATCTAAACACGAATTTATATTTATCTCATATGATTGAAGTTAAATTAGAATTCTATTAATCAAGATGTTTTCCACGTATCCCAAGTATTTTAGCATTCACTATCTACATTAATCTCTCTCTCCCTTTATATATATATATATATATATATATATATATATATTATATATATATATATATATATATGTATGTATGTATATATATTTATGTGCCTATACGGTTTTTATTGCGCCTGCCTGCCTACACAGACCAACGCAAATCACACGCACACAAGTACACACACGCGCACACATATGTTTACATGGAATATACCCAGCATATATCTGAGAATATCATAGATTACGAGAGGGCTCAATGCAAAAAAATGTATACAGTATACTTTAATGAGTTAACGAGAAAATGTAACTTAGCCTTCATCTTTTCCATAAGATGCATATAACCAGATTCAAATTATATAAGGCTAGGCTATGAAAAGTCTACACTCACCAAATAACCTCACACTAAAATAAATATTAAGATTGGATAGGCAGTTTATAATTGATACGTTGGTTGATAGATACTTAATTGGCCATACATATCTATCCGCATTTCAAAGTGCTGCATAAAACTCATTATTCATATGGTTACACTCGCACAGAAACGCACCCAATGACAGAGAGAAACTGGAGGATGGTTATAAAATTTCTGCGCGTTTAATTTACATTCCTAGCTGCGAACATCTTTGATATTTTTTTCACACATAGATAAGTTCTATCATATCTCAATAAATCCTCTTAAGAATTTTACTCATGTTATCAATGTTTGATGGATTAAGAGCTTTTCAATGTTTGTAGAATTTAGAATTTAGAATGCTAGAACATAACAGATGTTTGATTTGTTACAAAAATATTTGCCATCTATACTTTTCTTAATTTCACATTGTTTCGATTCTAAGATATATGAGGCCAATCAGACGGAGAAATTGTAATGTTCTTACATTTCTTGAAATATTATTGTTGCTTCCTAAGTTAATATACTGTCAAACATGTCATTAATATTCTATAAGAATTCAAACTGTATTTGAAGTGTTACTGTACGGTATTCTACTCATTGATATAATGATACGAATTTATAGATTTCTGGTTATGAAATGACTGTTCAGCGTTATTAATGAAATTATTTGAAATACCATATTTGCTCGCTAAGCTATTTCTTTTAATAGCTTAGTATTGAGGAAATGACAGTATCCATAGCTTTTGTAGGGTCATCGAGACCTGTTTCACGAGTACTTTAATATTCCGCTCAAATTCTCTAAGTTGACGACAGCGGAAATGGCATGGGAGGAGCTGGAATTAGAATGAGGGCATGAAGCTAGGGGACTTAGCTAGGAACAGGCTCTTGGAGGCTGGAAATATCATTGGTTGGTGAGAGACTTACAGCTATGTTGAGAGTGCCTAAGTTGGGTTGCATGTGGTCAGCATGTAGAGGCTAATGTATCAGCAGTAACGAGACAGTGGAGGGTGATAAGCTTGTAGGCCAGTGACTGGTTCGAATCTACGAGAAACTTTATTCTACTGGACACTGCTCATGGAGCAAAACATTATGATGTGTAGTGGAGAATGGGAAGATTCTACAAAGTTGATTGTGATGTTTGGAAGGCGGTACAGGATGAAAGGTGAATGGAGTTATCCTACTTTGTTTGAATGATAATATTCTAAACGTTGAGAAGTTAAGAGCTGTCCAGTTAGTGAGAAGAGGCTTTGTAGGTCTGGATGACTTTTGCCAAAACTAATACAGCGTCAATCTATTACACCTGTTTGTTGTTTATACATCTGATCTGTCTTCGTCTTCTGTTTTTCAGTGAATTCAACTATAACCACACACACACACACACACCACACACACACATATATATAATATATATATATATATATATATATAATATTATATATATATATATATATATATATATATAATATATATATATATATTATATAATATATATATATATACATATATATATAGACATATAATATATACATATATACATCCCCCTATATACATATGTCAATATATATACATATCTGTATATACATATTTATACATGCATATTTATGCATACATATTTAGATATAATAGATAGCTTTATAGTATACAAGATTTAAACATATATATTTATACATACATATATATATACATACATATTTATCCATACATATTTATACATATGTATTTATACATATATAGATAGATAGATAGATAGATAGATAGATAGATAGATAGATAGATAGATAGATAGATAGATAGATAGATAGATAGATAGATAGATAGATAGATAGATAGATAAATTGCTGACAGACACAATCACACACACATACACAATCATAGATATTGTGATGCTTTCTTATTAGCTTTATTTGTCATGTTACAGTAAAGGAAGCCAAGCATTCAATGTAGAGTCCAGAGTATTGCACCATCTGAAGCCAATTTTCTTGTTCTTTTATTGAACAGTTCATGTTCTTCGAAGTAAAGAACTCCTTTACTGAAGACTCTACCACAACTTGGTTGGTGATGCGTTACGAGCACAGGAAGTGAGCCATGAATTGGAACAAGTAATACGAGTGATATTACTCCGCAATCATAAAGTGCGAAAGCTTTGGTGAAGCAGGAGCCAGTTTCCGGAACCTGGCACCAAATATGGGCATTTCGAATACAAGGTGTTGCTGCATCCAGTGGAATTAACAGGAGATAGATAATCCACAACGAGGTCGTTCCAGACCGTGAACCATCAATGTTAACCCGTACTCCAAACAGGTTGATCAGCTCTATGCCATCATGCGGCAAATATATCCGGCATTGTTTAACAGAAAGCGAACACTTCTGCAGAATTCCAACGCGAAACCTTATACGGTTCGAGCAGCTCATACTACACTCCAGGAACTATGCCACACCTAGCATATAGTCCACAAGTGGCTTCATCGGAGTATTAGTTGTCCTGATCCTCCATCCACTTCCTGTACTCGTGAGGCTTCATGAACCAAGAGGGGGTGGAAGCTTCAGTGAATGAGTTCTTAACCTTAAAGAACAAGAACTGGTATCAGGTTGTATAAAAGAACTGTTAGAAAAATATATGCGGACGGTACAAAACAGTGGCCTCTACTTCGAATACAAGGCTGCTATTGTGGTGTCTAGACGAATAAAGCAAATAAGTTAGCAAAATATTGCAAGACTTTTGATTCAACACAATACACACACACACACACACACACACACACATACACACACACATATACTCTCTCTCTTTCTTGCACAGACACGCACACACATACACGTATACATAAATATATGCATAGAAGCATATTCATATCTGGTCATGTAAGTAAATGTGTGTGTGAGAGCGAATGGCTGGTGTCTGTATTAGGTACTCCATTATTAATTCAGTATATCAATATCACCATACGGTGTTCAAGTAAAATTTATCGATTATTTTGTCTCTATATTTCAGGAACAGCTAGCTATAATGGTAAATAGTCAATGGAGTTGGTGAGCATAAAGAGGAAATTTGTAGTTGCTAGAAAGTTAGCTGACATAGAGGATTGAATGCCATTTAAATACAAGAAAATATTTACATCTGTCATGATGACTCGCGCATTCTATCAAAATGCCGACAAAATGACTGCTGTTCAATGCGCTGTGGACACTGTAAAAGCTGTGAGATTTGACATGGTCAGCTACAACTGAGACCTGGATCGTGAGGCCAGCAGGCAGGTATATGTCCGCAAGCTAAAATTCATCCCACAACTAAAGGACAAGTTGATGGAAGATGCCAGCAAAGTTATCCACTCTCAGGCGAAAGATATGAGTGATGGAGTCGCTACTATGAAGCTGGGTCTGAATGAGGAACTTCGCTACCACTCGTGCAAGAGGTGCAAGGGACAAATTCTAAAGGCCAAAGTCAAGCAGAACCACTTGATGAAGACAAAGCAACCCCTGCTGAAGCTGAGGCATCTTGTTGAGCCAGGGATCATCTGCGTTTTTTCTGATGTACCGGAACAACAGGAGGCTTGGCCAGAACACACAGAGCAACATGAAGCTTGCCTACAATACCTGTAATGTTTCATGTATCACAAAAACCAGGTTCTCCAATGATGTCATGTTTTCACTGTGTCTGCAGTAAATCTAGGCTCAATTCATACAACTATGTGAAGCTGCTGGAGACTGTGGGAAGCCTGGCTCAAGATGGTTGCAACTGGAGGACCATATGTATGGCACCAGGATTCAAGTCGTTATTCTACCCCTAGGAAGTTTCAGAATTTGTTGTTGAAGAATTTCTAAAACTTCTTCCTATTGTAATCTCATGGATATTATGAGTGGGGTGCAGCTGAGAACAATACCAGCTGCTCTGCCTGCGATACCAAGGCCGAGCTGGTAGCTAATGTCAAGAACGTACTCGACCTTCCCAAGTATACAGTGACGATTGTATGCGAGAGATACCTTCATGAGGTGGTATTATAAGTTGAGGACAGTTACTGTGAGTAAACTATTATCTCCCAGCCATGATCTAGCTGATATTTTTTTGAGTTTTTAAGATACTTTTATTTTGGAATGGAGATTCTGTGTATTCTTTTCCTTTATGCAAACTGTCAACTTTAGATCAAACACTTTGTATGTGTCTGCTGAAATATTGCATAACTTTTGAAAAACATTGATGAGTCTATGGAATGAATATAAGTATTGTTTATATCCAAAAACAAAAATATCTAATGCGTTTTAATCCATTGTATCGGTCTATATTGTTTTCGAAGGATTTGGTTACTATTTCTTTTATTTTGTAGTTGAAATTTAGAACTGTGCAGTGATTTTATACAATAACGTCCCTGCACATAAAAATATGTTGCCATGTATCATATATCATATCAGATTTAATCTAAATGGAGTGTTGCTACTGATATCATTGTACTTTGCTATTTCTTAAACAAACACAGTACTGTTTATTCTCATGTTTATTTCCATCTATCTTAATGTCATCAAATTTGCTCCTGCTTTAAAATGGCTTTGTTACTGGTCGCATCATTTGCTGATGTAGATAAAAGAACGCTTCAATTAGCTGAAAGTCTGTGCTTCTAGTTATTAATATGAATAAGACATGACAATTATGAACATACAATAATTAGTGTAATTGATAAATTGAAAATAAGAACATATATTTCGGATACATAGAAATATTAATATCAAAGTCTACCTCCGTAGGATTTTAACACAGAAAGTAAAACATTAAATAGATATAGAAAAGTATGTTGTTACCTTTTTCCCTCTATCAATTCTCCCAAGTATAACAGCACAGCAAATAACTTAGCATCAACGTCGGGCTAATTCGGCTGCGGGTTTGCATAGCTATATGAGAAAATTGCGATGCAATAGTGTTTTTTATCCTCAGAATCAGAAACCAAGCGACATAGGCGGCGAAAATGGAGGAATTGTGAGAAGCAGTAGGTCTCCCTCGTTCGCTGATGAGTGTTCATTTGATCAATCAATTAAATTAACTGCTTCTAAATTAATATTTAAGTGACTGAAATCATACAGAAACAGTAAATAGAATTATACTGAAGCAGTAAATAGATGTGGTGTGGCTGGAGGCAGGTGTTTTACTGAACATGGAGAATAGAATCAGTATACTCCAATTTACCAAACTGCACCAGCAGAACTGGTGGGTCCAAGGCATGGAACTCATTATACGGGCCACACAAAAAGACCTCGAAGACATACCAGACCAGATTATTCTACCCAACGAAACCACATTAAGAGTAATGGTGGAGGAGAGAAAATTTCGTTTTTATAAATATGGGCAAATGTGCCCCCTCCACCCAGCAAACCTACACATGTTGAGACCATAGAAGAAGACACAGAGCTGCCAGCCAGCACAACGCCGAGGAGGCCCACAATCGAAGCCCCAAGAAGAATAGCGAGGGAGCCTGAAAGGGACGCACAAGAGAGTGAAGCCATCCATAATGATTGGAGAGTTATCAAAAAAACGCAAAAGAAAAATACATCCCCCATACATATAAACATCACAGACACCCATACATCCGCACTCACTACACACCAACCCCAAACACCCAACCCAGTACCCACAAACACAGTCATCAATGTTACAGCAATTAACATTAGCAACGCCACTCAATGTCTATAGATGGGTAGAGTGAAACTACTCCATACTACCTACTACACAACCTGTGAAGTCGTTGGAGTGGTTGCGACTTCTGATTCTATTCAGGAGATCCTCCGTACTCACATAGACATTCTGGGACATTTCAATGAGTGGTTGTAGCACCCGTGAAAGGAAGTAGGATAGCCTGTAATTGTTGAAGATATTTAGCTCTGAAAACTCGCCAGGTTGGGGGCCTCATAACAGGGTTCACGTATGGTTTATGGTCCTTACGTAACCCGCATAACGTAGGGACATCGTTGTTGAATGCTTGGACATTTTTTTGCAGTCCATTTCTTGGGTTGGAGTATGTTGCACCACATTCCCATGTTTCCATTGAAAAGTTTTTACACTCTTTCATGTTTCTGTGGTGCAATTTCTCTCATGCTTCTGATGTGTCGTTGCATGGTCTGGACATAGTTTTGTAGGATGTCTACCGACAGTCTGCCAGACTTGTCCGTTTCGAGGCACATTAATTCTTTGTTCCGTATTCACTGTTTCCCTGAGTCTTTAGGTCCCTCCTCATTATGCTTTTCAGTTGTTTTGTTATAGCGGTCTAAGATGTGTCGGAGTCTATTTCTAGCTCACGAAATCTTTACCCCTGTCTCACTGTCAGTCTTTGGTAGGATACATAACCTTTTGTTGAAGGGTAAATCTGTTGGTTAGATCCTCGTTATGTCGTATGATTTGTTGTTGAGGTTAAAGAAGACAGTTGTGGTTGTTGCTGTCAAGGTTGCTGGCATTGTTGTTGTTGTCTTCTTGTTCTTTCCAATCAGGACTCACACCGTTAGCCACAAAGAATAATCTCTAATTCGAGCCTACTCTAAGCTACTAAGAATGCGTGTGGCAACTTGAAGATCCACCCACCACACGCGATAGACTGGCCGTTGCACGGGCGCGAAAGCTACCTTGTTATCCTCATTCCGTAAACGGTGGCTTTTAACGGGTGGAGAGCTGAACCATCCTGGGGTACAGATGATTCGCAATCTAGACTAGGGTCGGAAAATTTACCACACCATATTGGGTTACACCATGGTTCCACTGCTTTGTGGCAGAAGTAGGAAGAAAGAGTGAGAGAAAGCTGTGTTGAAAGAGTACAGTGGGTTCACCCCCCCTGTCTTACAACCGCGAATCCGCTGCCCTAACCACTGGGCCAGAGCGCTTCCACTGTTGTTGTTGTTGTTGTTGTTGGTGGTGGTGGTGGTGGTAGCGCTTGTGTTGTGTTGATTGTTATTGTTGTAGTTGTTGCTATTATTGTTGTGGGTGGTATTGGTTTTGGTGACAGTGTGGTTGATGTATTTGTCATTGTCGACCGCGAGTTCGTTGCCCTAACCACTGGGCCATTGCGCCTCCACTCTTGTTGTTGGATGGTGGTGGTGTTATTTTCCGGTGCCCTGGAGCGGAAGTCCTCTGGTACTTCACATTCCGATATGACGTCGATATAGTTTGGGTATCTGTGTTGATTCTTACCATGCTGAGAATGTTGTTGTTGTTGCTGTTTTATCCCCTTGAGTTTGTTGTAAAAGTGTTTGTTACAGGCAGAGTTTTATTAGGTGATATTCTTGTCTGATGTGCCATGAATCTGTGTCTTTCACGTGGGGTTGAGGTATTTTTCCTTTCATGCAGTAGGACCCTCTTTGGTTCTTGGTACTGGTTGATTTATACGTATATTTTCTTTCTGATGTTTTGTAACATCGTAGTTTAGTTTTCTTGCTTGATGTTCTGTGAGTTTCATGTGAGTGGCAACGGTAAAGAAAAGTGGCAGCAGCAGCAGCAGTAGTAGAAGTAGTAGTAGTAGTAGTAGTAGTAGTAGTGGCAACAACAACAACAGTAGTAGTAGTAGTAGTAGTAGTAGTAGTAGTAACAGTAGTATTAGTAGTAGTAGTAGCAGCAACAACAACAACAACAGTAGTAGTAGTAGTAGTAGTAGTAGTAGCAGCAACAACAACAACAGTAGTAGTAGTAGTAGTAGTAGTAGCAGCAACAACAACAACAACAACAGTAGTAGTAGTAGTAGTAGTAGTAGTAGTAGTAGTTATTGTTGTTCTTGTTGATATTCATGTTCCGGCTGCTTTTGTAACTCTGTGTTTGTTGTTTACTTATTTCCCGCTATATAGGGTTTTGACAATACTGTAATAGCGTTTCCTAATTTATATATCTGTCACTGGAAATTCACACGTGAAGTGGTTTCTCGTAAAATAATTGGCTTTTTGGTTGCCCTATGTTACTATAGGTCAAATGTTACAACTGGCTCATGCCCGAGATTTGAGTTACGTCGACGATGAGTCATACGTGTGTGCTCGTGTGATTTTGCGCCTGTCTGTATGTATATAAACCCTCACGTTTATCGATATATGTGCAAATATGTATGTATACATATGTGTGTGCGCGTTGTGTATATGTGTTTGTGTATGTTTTGTGTGTGTGTATGTGTTTGGGCGAATATGTGTATATATGTATGCATATATTTACGTATACATATATATATATCTATCTATATATATATATATATATATTTATGTATAGATAAGTATATTTATGTATAGATAAATATATTATATATCGATAAATAAGTGTATAAAAACCACACTGATATACACATGTGTGTAGACACACACATAAACATACACACAAGGATGCATAAACATTTTTATTGTCCATAGTGTGTCTATATAAAACTGAAATGTATATTCAGTGTCGTATGAGAGTTTGCTTTTATACAATTTATGCTAAATACTAAGTTATACTTTTGAACATATAGGATGCCACTTCATCGACATATGTACCTATATATTTGTTCATCCGTTCGCAAATTCTTGTTCAAATGCTTATATACACACAGGTGCATGAGTGGCTGTGTGATAAGAAGCTTGCTTTCCAAACACATGGTTCTGGGTTCAGTCCCATTGCGTAACACCTATACTATAGCTATACAAGCTATAAAGATGTGGTTGCTATGACAAAAAGAGTGATTTTTTATCGATTGAAGTGGGCCCAGAGCCCCTCTAGGTTTGTGCGATTGGCTTTTAATGCCCAGCGGCATGCGCTGCAGACTGTTGTGCTTAATAAACATACATTTTGTCACGAAATTCCGGCTACTAGGAAACGATTTTTCATTGAGAAAAAACAGGTGCTTTTTGTCCTCATTTTCTTTTTAACCTTTTCTATAAATCAACTATCGTAAAAATTTTCTACCATGACCTCACATTTTCTATGTATGTGTGTGTACCTTAAAAGATGTGATTAGACAGAGGTCCAATAGTATTGAATGGACCGGCAGCTGGTCATGGTGTTCTTATAACTCACATGTCCCTCACTCCTTCCGATGCGATCTACATGTTTAAGCGACTTCAGTTTCCTATCAAACTCTCCTTTGCAATGACAATAAATAAGGCACAGGACCAATCATTGCAAATGGTTGGTTTAAATGTCACAGAGCAAGTGTTCTCCCACGGTCAACTTTACGTTGGAGGCTCCCGTGTCGGCAGGCCACAAAATCTATACATTTGTGCATCAGAAGGGAAAACGAGAAACGTTTCCTACAAAGAAGCGCTACACTGAAAAGACAGCATTTCTTCACAAGTGAAATTTACGGGGTTCAAGCAACAATCTAAAAGGTTCGTCCATTTGTTTCTTCGACACTTAACTTCAAGCAGTCTAATAAGTAGTTAAATTTAACCAGTCAGTTGCGCATGAGCATTCGATAAATTCTGCATACTTTATCGTAGTTCGACGTGAACTTGCGACGAAACAGGTTGTATTTTTTGTGCTTGGGATTACCGTAGAAAAAGAGATCCAAAGCGAACACTATTGACACCATATGCCTTTCCATTTTTCAAAAGGCAAGAAAACACAGGGAAACTGCAGGAAGATACGCACTGTTTAGGAGGGGATGCTGTTATGGAAGATGTGAGTCGGAAATGGATCTCAGAATTCGTTCTGACTAACCAGCTGAGATTATCATGAGCAAAATATAAACAGTAAGGTCGCAGATTTTCTCCAAACATTCAAATAGAGTGCTGAAAATCATAATTTTGATTGCCAAGTCAAAACGACCCCCGTTTGTTATTTTTTGGTTGATTTTGTATTAATTGTGGAAGGCAAATTATTTTCCTTTTAACTATTCTTTCCCATTTGCGAATTCGAAATCTGTAGAACTCCTATTTATCTTTGCTGGAGTCTTTTTTAAGACCTGTTCTTGTGTCGCTTTCATATTGATTGAGTACGTCAGTTTACGGCTTGTATCTATCTGATAATTATCTCACTTGAATGTCGTTTTGTTAAATTAAGCCTTCTGCCGAAGATCCTAAACTGATTTCTACGTCCCCGAGAGGAATGCAAAAATAGGAAAGGTAATACTATGCTACAAGAAACAATGAAATTTAAATGATCATTTCAGTACTGCAGGATCTTCCTAACTCTCATAAAATCCATTTTTCCGTAGACCATACATATGATAAAATTTATGATGTGGCATTACAAAGGGATACACTTGCATCAATTTTTTTATCCTCCACAGCCAATATTAAGTTAAAAGTGTCTAGCACATACACAAAAAACTCTTCTGTATGTATCTATGAGTATTTGCCCACACTGCAGCATGAGCTTTATTTTAATCTCTCGTGGGCAGCTGTTAAACATATCTTTGTAAAAGTTCATTTACAAAAACCTTATTCACGATATCAAATATGGGTGACTCATCAGGTTTCGATGTATTATAAACATATTTGCTTATATATATATATAGGGAGAGTTTACGAAAAAAAACAAAGGACGACGACAGGTGGTGTACAAAACAAACAGATGTATTAGTATAACGCTCAGGAATAGAAAAAGTCTTTTACGTTTCGAGCCTACGCTCTTCTACAGAAAGGGACACAGAAAAAAAAAAGGAGAGAAAAAATGTGTGTAGTGGCTACCGATCCATCATGGCGACTAGTGCCGGGCATATATATATAGAAATGCTGCACTCCATATTTGATCGTTCGAATACTCGGAAAGGTGAAATAATTCAGCTATATATTATTAGAAGATCCAGCTTCTAATAAAATGTACAGTTAGAACATAGATAATTTTTTTCCTTTGAAACAGAGACGTTCAGCAATCCGTGAGTGTTCAGATGTACGTGTGTGAGTGTGTGTATGTACGTGTATGCGAGACTATGCCAGTTTATATTTATATGTGTGTACAATTTGCTATAAGATATAATGCAGAATTTCCAGTCTACCAATCATTCATTTTTAAACCAATGTATTGCTTTAGATCCGGACTTTAGATACAATGACGGAGAGCAATCATTAGACTAGTATTTAATTTGTGAAACCTTACAGTTCATAAAGTGACTTATAAATGTGATATTAAAGGCTGAGGAACGTACATTGGATGAAAATCCGTAAAGATTTATTCAACACAAATCCATATATAAAGAAGCAATGAAAATCAAGCACATAAATATGCAATTGTAAATGCTCTCCGCATTCACACCAACATACACAACTATACACAGGTACATATATGTGTGTGTGTGTGAGTGTGTGTGGGTGAACATAGATTACATATACATACACAAAAATACATTCACATATCTTTCTCATGGTATGTATTTATGCTATATGTGCCTGGATATGGAAGCGTTTGTCTGAATTTGTGCCGGTGTATCTGAACGACTGCGTGTATATCGAATATAACATTTCATTCTAGTTTTACTTTACAAAATACAAATGTAGTTAATTTTTCTTTTTATTTGCTTAATAGTTATTGGAATTAAAATTTGAACAATTTTGTGCAATACCTATATATATATATATATATATATATATATATATATAACGGGAAGCTTTATGAAAATAAACAAAAGACGAAGGCAGGTGGAGTACAACAAACAATTGTATTAGTATGGCGCTCAGGAATATAAATAAAACAAGTCTTTTACGTTTCGAGCCTACGCTCTTCAACAGAAAGATACACAGAAAAGAAAAACGGAGAGAAACAAGGAGAGAAAAAAAAGCGTGCAGAAGCTAGCGAATCAACATGGTGATATGTATATATATATATATATATATATATATATATATATATATATATATATATATATATACATATATATATAATATATATATACATACAGAAACACACACACACACACACACACATATATATATATATATATATATATATATATATATGTATGTATGTATGTATGCATGTATATATATATATTGAATTGAAAAATATATGTATATGTATGCATGTATGTATGTGTTGTGTGGACGTCCCCAGACGATGAAGTAGGCTAGCGCAATACGTAGATATAGAGGGAGAAGTCTAGACGTCGGTGTTGAGTAGAGGTCATCCGAACGTGCGATATAACTGTGGCGACGAGGATTTCGTACCACACACAACCGCGGTCTAGTATTGCGATATAACAATATGTATGTATAGTGTTCTTTTCCATACGGGAAACAAATATTGGGAAACAAATACACTGCTTATTTACAAAAATTCGAATATTAATGTAATCGAAGGTTTTAAAATAGGATTTCTTTGTTAAATTTAGTACGTATTTTGGGAATTTTTCGACGATTGAACATGCAAATGAAAGCTGTAAACACGGGCTACATGCAGCTGTAAATTTCTTTCAGAAAAACATGAATACTGTAAACAATAGATAATAAAAGGCAAAAATACGTAAAAATGAGAAATTCTTTTCAACTTCAAAAATCTTGCCTTAATTTTCAAAATTTCGAACCCATTTTCTGCTTCCACTTTACCATGTTGAAAATTTGATTGAAATCAAGCAAAAGGTGTTTAACCTAGAGCCCCAAATGTCCCCAAAAATCAATAAAATCCCCGTTTTCACACCAAAGCAACTACTGTAGCGCCCCAAAACGTCTCCCAATCAATTTCTCACCTCAAGTTACCCACTCCTGTAAATTTTAATCCCCTTCCGGCCCCATTTAGACCCCTTTTTACATAAAAATCCAATTTGTATCAACGTTCACCTTCTTCATTTTATAGATTAGATTATTCTGTGTTTTACCTCGTAGTATGCAACATGAGCGGCATTTGTGTGTTACATCTCATAAGTCAACCCAGTTCGTGCACGCTCATCTACTGGCTTGCTTCACGAAACGTAATTAGTCTAAATTTTTGAAAGTAGTTGTAATTAGAGGGGAGGACATTCAAAATTTCGTTCGAAAATTATGGAAAAGTTTTGATGTTTCAAAAGAGAATATATTCTGTAAAAGCAACAAAAAATATTTTTTTAATTCTCCAACTTTATATTTTGAACGTCAAACAGCTTCTAAAGCAACAATTGAAGACTTAACATTACAGATTTCCTATTCATGTTATGCGCCAGCAAACTACTACCACGCGACACTATTATCATGGCTTTTGGCTCTGAATACACAGTATACACAAATAAATAAATACACACAGGCATACACACATATATATAATATATATATATATATATATATATATAATATATATATATATATATATATATAATATATACATATATATGCATATGTATGAATATGTATGCATATATATATAATAAGTATTATACATATATATATGCATTTGTATAATATATATTTGATATATATATATATACATTATATATAATTATGTATATATGTTATATGCATACATGCATATATGAATATGTAAAATATATGTATATGTAAATATTATGTGTGTGTATGTATACACATGTAGATATATTAGAAGATCAGCTTAAGGGATTAAACGAAAGGTTCTTAATATTAAATCTCCGATCTGACCTCAAACTGTTCGCTATTTTACGCACTGTATTAATTTGCAGCATCTCGTTGAAAATATATTCATAATGAAAGTTATTATTCGTAGAATATATTTAATTAAAGTTCTCTGCTCACACACACACACACATGTATATGTATATATATATATATATATATATATATATATATATATATATATATATATATATATATATATATATACTTATATATACATATACATACACATACACCCACATGTATATATATATATATATATATATATATATATACACATGTGTATATATATATGTGTGTGTGTGAGTGTGTATAAGTATACGCAATGAGTGTTTCATTTAGATTTCCTTTTAGGACATCTAATTAAGACCGGATATAAGATGGAGATATTTTTTCTTTTATCATCTCTTGCTATAGACTTCATTAGTAAAGCTTTGTGTGGGATTTCTTTCAAATGCATTTCTAGATTGCAGTAATTCAACATAATTTGTAAAGGAGTACCTTTTCCAACCTACCTTGCAACTGTCTCCCAGGTATGCACTTACATTTGCACGCACAACAATATGCATATGTGAGAAACACTCGCCTATCCCTTACTCTATCTCTCTGTGTCTGTTTTGTTGTCCTCCATTCTGTTGTATACACACGCATTCGGCAACATACAGATCCTCACATTTACACCCACACACAAGAAATAGAAAAAGGGAGACTGTGTTTTAGCGAGTCAAACGTGCATACCCACTTATAGAGGTGTATATACTAAAACACGATGTTATAAGATATTAAATAGCACGGAAAATTTTTAATAAAAAATAAATTCAAAAGTCAATATAAAAAATTATATTGGTATTAATTAAGAACACTCATCGAGCTGTCAAAGCTGATAGAATTTCTTAAGTAATTTATTTAGTTTTAATTTGAATATCAGATACTTCAATTAATGTTAAGAGATTAGATTGAAAATTACAGGAATTTTCGACCAAACATGGGATTTAGAACTAAATATAATTTCCCAAATTGTGGCTAAACATTCAAACCATGAAATCTAATATTTCATTGTGATAAACTTGTTTTACTTTCATTATTTCTTCATTTTAAATGTATATTATTTACAATTTTACATAGAAAATCGAGACAGCCATTGAAACTTACATATATTCGTACATTTCAACACAAGAGTGTTATTAAATGCCAATATTTGGTCTTACATCTGCTTATATTTTCTACTGTTTCACTGAAATATAATGTCTGTGTCTGTACATGTGTGTGTATGTATAAGTGTAATTCCATCTGTGTGAATGTATGTAAATATGCAGAGTGTCTTCCTGCACTTGGCTAGATTTCCATCTATAAGTACATTTATTGAGCTACACCTGAACACTAAGCAGTGATAGATCAAATTGCAATGTTATTATCAGTCCGAATATACTTGATGCACATTCGAACTGGAGAACAAGCTACTCACTGCGTTTTGTAACGGAGAATATATCTCGCTTGTTGACAAATGTTGTGTATACACCTAGATCAGCTCGCAACGTCACCTACCTAGACTGTGAGATGTTAACATTTCGGAGTAGTTATCTCCTCACTTATCACAGACAGTAAGCAGACGGCACGTATAGCGCTGCCAGTTATCGTACGCTGACAGGAAAAGTATAGGAAAGGTAGTATTTTAATTCTGCTCGCTGTGTCGTCTGCTTAGTGTTTGTGTCCAATAAGGTGATAACTACATAGAAATGTTAACATCTCACAATCTATGTAGATGTCAGTGCGAGCTGGTCTAGGTGTATACACACCATTTATCAACAGGCGACATATATTCTCCGCGACAAAACGCAACGAGTAGCTTTTTGCCCATTTCGAACGGGCATGAAGCATATTCGGAATAATAATAAACATTGCAACTATGGAAATAAAATGTAACCAAGAAGCAGCAACACTAATATAACTTTGTGTATATAAGAAAATCAAAAGCAGTTGTGGTATTTCTACGAAACGGTGGGCTGTATTTCTATATGAGTATGTGTATGTGTGCGTGTGTATGTGTGAGATATATATACACATATATTTATATGTGTGTGTCTACACTTTATTTGTGGGTTAGCAAGGCTACCAAGTGTTTCATATAGAGAGATCTCCTTACAAATTTCAAGTGTGTTGTATGAGAACGTTATTACTGGTACATGAGACTGCACGGGGTTTCGAAATGAATAATTATTTAAACACAGATAATGGGAGTTCATTTATAAGGAATTCTTAATTGTTTACTCCTTTTTGCAAGGAATTGTCTTCATCAAGTATTAATTGGTTTTTTAATCATCTTTCGTTAGAACCATAGTGCACGTCCAAATTTATAAATATAGATACGCAGGAGTGGCTGTGTGGTAAGTAGCTTGCTAACCAACCACATGGTTCTGGGTTCAGTCCCACTGCGTGGCATCTTGGGCAAGTGTCTTCTGCTATAGCCCCGGGCCGACCAATGCCTTGTGAGTGGATTTGGTAGACGGAAACTGAAAGAAGCCTGTCATATATATGTATATATATGTATATGTGTGTGTTTGTCCCCCTAGCATTGCTTGACAACCGATGCTGGTGTGATTACGTCCCCGTCACTTAGCGGTTCGGCAAAAGAGACCGATAGAATAAGCACTGGGCTTACAAAGAATAAGTCCCGGGGTCGATTTGCTTGACTAAAGGCGGTGCTCCAGCATGGCCGCAGTCAAAATGACTGAAACAAGTAAAAGAGTAAAAGAGTAAAGAGTAATATATGTACTTATGGACATAGGCACAAAATACACACACATGCATACAGACTCACACACATTCATACACAAACAGATACACACACACATACACGAACAGACACACATGTACACACACACACGTGCATAAGTGCATATATATATATATATATATATATATATATATATATGGATAAATAGATTAGAAAATTAGTCAATTGTATGCGTAGGTGCATTACTGATCAAGCAACTATCAAAATGTCAGGCCCATACTACAACACAATATTAGGTAAGTCCAATTTTAAGAGTATTATGACTGTATAGGTCTTGAAGTGTTCAGATAAACAAAACAACTCTAGTAACTCTTAAAATCATCTGGTACTTACCGAGCTACTACGTTACGGGGACGAAGATCAACTAACACCGGTTTTCAAGCGGTGTCAGTGTGCAATCGAAGAGCACATACCTATACAGATATATAATTACATACTTATCTCTTTCCGTGTCTCTTTATCTATCTATTTATCGAAATATCTATCTATCTATAATATATATATATATATATATATATATATATATTATATATATATATATAATATATATATATATATATATTTACGAGATCTGATTAATAAGTATTTAGAATGTTGCCATAGTAACGAAGCTAAAGCACACAGAGTAAAGTCCCATAGCAAAGATTCACATTAAGTTTTAACGTTCTACCTCACTTCCACTGTTTACAGCAGTGCTTGGAAGGAAGGTGTGTTGCGTGTGGTCGTCGCACTGACCATGGCAGAGAAGGTTGTCATGGTGATACCTGCTCAGAGGCCTACTCGAAGTTGCAGAAAGTGTATGGAAAGGAGTGTATGAGCAGCACAAAAGTAAGGGTGGTTGAGGCGATTCTAAGATGGCCGAAAAAATGACGATATTGACGAACGTTCTGGCAGACCCACAAGTACCAGAACTGAGAAAAACATTACAGATGTACGTGCATCTGTGAGGGAAAATCGTCGAATCACCATCCGTGAGGATGTGCAGATTAGTTACGGTTCATTAGTTCAGTCCATTATCACTGAAGATTTGGGTATGAGGTGCGTGTGGTATGGCCAAGCTTTTGGCAAAGTTTGATGCAGATTCTCTGTTCAACTTTCTCTCTCGTGGTCAATGCGACTATCATACGCTTCCTTCCAAGTACTGCTGTAAATTGCGGCAGCGAGCTAGAACGTTAAAACCTAGTGCGCATGCACAGCAGAGTTCAAGGTAAATCTGTGCCATGCGGCTTTATTCTGTGTGCTTTAGTGTCGTTCGTATAGCGATAGTCTGGATATATACTGATCAGACCACGTATTATATATATATATACACGTCGGTCTTTCACCCAGTTCCCGTCTACCAAATTTACTTAAAAGGGAAAGTGTCGGCCGAGGCCTATAGTAGGACGTACTTGTACAAGGTGACGTGCAATGAAGCGGATCCCGAAACATCGTAGTTAGATAGATAGATAGATAGATAGATAGATAGATAGATAGATAGATAGATAGATAGATAGATAGATAGATAGATAGATAGATAGATAGACAGATAGATAGATACTCAGACTGATAAGTTAACAGTGCTAAACAGTAATCTGTATGAATACAAAATTGTAACCATTTGAAATATTTCTGAAACATTCGAACCCGTTAGGAAGCCATTCGTTGTATTTGGTCCCCGAGAACATTTCTCGCTGTAGACAAATAGGTGTAAATATATCGAGTCAGTGCACAGTCAGTTCACAGAAAATCGTAACCAGACCGTTGAGAGCATGCATTTCGGAGTGGTTATCTCCCCTTCAGCAACAAAGACCGGAAAGACAGATGCTGCGAACTGGCACGAAGAACAGGTCCCTGTTATGTTATTACCGTCATCTCAAAATGACTGACTGCACGATTCAGTGACTCACCGCAAATAAATGGGACGGGGAGGCAGCGCTAAGCAATGATGTGTACAAGTACAAAACTGTTGCTAGAAATATTCGAAGCCGGAAAAAAAGCCATAGAACTTGCATACATAGACATACAGCATGTATGTGTGCGTGTGTGTGTGTGTGCGTGTATGTGTGTATGTGTGTGTATGTGTGTGTCTATGTGTGTGTGTGTGTGTGTGTATTCGTTGGAAGTCGTTGCCCACCTTTTATTTTATGCTTTACCTCATAAAGTCCATTAGCCTCAGTCGAATATTCTTTCAGTCGTGCTCTAAAGACTTGAAACAATGAACTAAAAAACGTGGTCTAAATACATACTTTTCTTTAATATTGCACGTGATACAGTAAGTAGAAGAGCAGTAAACACAAGATAGATGTACAAACATTTAGTGTCAAGCGAAATATTCGGTAATTTGTTACTTCTCTCCAAAACTCAACACGATGCAACAAAATACAACGGAAATGTTTGTTATAATTGCACCGGAAGTTTCACCAAAACCACATTGGACATTTATAGAAATAATTTACCAAGTGAAAAATGACCAAACTCTCCACAGTAAACTTTCCACTGTAAATCAACTGCGGCTCAGGTATATGTAATACTTTAGATGAAAATTTCTAAGAAATGTGCTGATGTATCTCAACAAGGGCCCTTTAGCAGTAAGCAAATGGGAAAATTAGCTCTGCGTCACAGTAAAGACATTAGGGAACCGAAATCCCTTATTTATACAAATACATTACTTTCAGTGTTCCAATACTTCTGAATAATGGAATATAATTGAAGTAAACCCACCAACATATTCTCCTACGTTTTAGAAATGAGATCACCTCATTCAAGCTGTAAAAAAGATGCATGTGTTCCTACTACAATGAAACAGGTTTCGTATTAATACAACAGCTAGAAAGCCTAAATATTAAATATTATATGCACAAGAATAAATATTTGTTTTGGCACTTAAAGCTACAAACAGATAATTCTTTACGAATGAATATCCGATATCACTTGTACTATTAGAACCTATATATTTGTATTCTATAAATGGCTTTTGAAATAGACGACAGGCCATAAATTGCCCTCTGATTAGCACAAAGAGTAATGCAGTAGCTCAGCAATTCAGTAACACAATATATTTCCCAAGCAACAAAGGGTAGAATGATATGGTAAGTCTTACCTTGGAAATTCACTGGAAGCTTTACATGTAGATGTTTAAGATGTATTTCAGGCCATAGTTTTAACTCGAAATCTTAGCTGGTGCTTGAAAACAGAATCGTGGTAGCACAGGGATATAATTGAGATACAAAAACTTTAATAAAGTCAACAACCAATATGAAGTACTTGTTCATTTCCACGTTTAAAATTGAAATTCCCCCTCCTCTCTCTGTCACTCGTACACATATTAGTGTGGTTCTCCGTTTCAATATAACAGACAGCTATTCTCATATTACTATATACGAGTATACGTGTTTATGTCTAGAGTAATCCCCCGCCATCTCGCGGTTTATTATTTAAGCTTACGTCGATTTCTCCATGGTGTTTTGCATTTATGATAAAATAGATATATTCACCAGGTAGTGCTATTAGGTTAGACATGGCCTGGGGCCTATACTTCTCGAAACCTATCAAAGTTATCAAAGTTAAGTTGAGGGATTACTGCATGCATAAATATATATATATATGCGTACATTGAGAAAAAAGAGGTAGTCAGAAATTTAGCGAACTCTTCATTAGGGTTTTTCTTTCGTTTATCGAATTCGTGAAAACAAAATCAAAATATATGCGTACAAACACACACACACACACACACACACACACACACACACACACACACACACACACACACACACACACACACACATGTACTTATATTTTAATAATATAGGGCAAAATCAGTAAGGACTTTACCAGGTAGCCAGTACATACATATATATGTATATGTATGTATATGAATATCTCTGTTCGTGTTTGAAATCAATATACATATATTTATTAATGCTTGCAAGTGTCTGCATGTGCGCCTTTCTTTTTCCCTTCTCTCTCTAATTTTATATGGGGGTTCTGTGTGTGTGTGTGTGTAGAAATATTATGGGACATTGTAACGCCATAACCAGCTAGACAGGAACGGTGAGGTAATTTGTTACGAACTCCCGCTATGAGCGACAGGAGAATTATACGATAGTTGTTCTAAAGAAATGGCAACTATTTAGTAAAAACAAGATAGACCTATGTGTTTTGGGAGACAAATCGATCAGATACAATTATGTCGCTGGAAAATGAGTACTGAATATGATTTGTTGTCTCCCTAATGGTAACGGAGATAATATAGACGTGATAATACAACGACGTTTTGCTTTGAATGGTTATATTAATGATCAGTATGATGGTAGAGGTGCCAAGTGGACTTCTTGCTGGTGATGATAATTTTGATGTTGAAGGTTGCGATATTCATAGTCATTATGATGGTCGTGATTTTGACAGTAGTTACTGTTAACTTACAGTTATGATGGTGATGCTGGTTTTGCTGATCGCTGTTGGTGATCGGGCCGGAAATAATTGTACCGGCAATAATCTTGATGGTCTTTGAGATATCGGTGTTGTTGCGGTTGTAGTCTTTATACTTTTAGCGGTGGCACAAATGCTAGTTGGTTTAGTGGAGGCTACCGTAACAGTCATAATATTTCTGTTGGGTGCCCAAGCATATTACGACCCATAATTATGGAATTAAGTACGTTGGCTCCGTAATTCTTGGGACAAAATTTGTTGGGTGATTTTGTTTGTGTGCAAAATATTTGGCGCGAGTGTTTCGTTGTTTGTGTCAGTAACCCATATACCTATGCATGCATGTGTGTATGTATGCATGTATGCATATGCGTGTCAATGTATGTGTGTATATGTGTACGTATATATATGTGTGTACACACATGATGTATAATATATATATGCGTATGTGCATGCGTGTATGTGTTCATATGTTCATATCTGTTAAAGAGAATGACCTAACTACTAACGTTGAACATACATTTCATGTATATTATTTACCTTATCCGCAGTGTTGCTCCCCAGCTACGATGACTATGTCTATATAATTATATTTGTATATAGTTATACATTCATATACCTATGTATAACATCTCTACTACGTTGTTTCTCTTAAATATCTATTTGGCTTACTTTATATATCATTATAAGTTGATGTTTGTTCTTGTGCACCCTGTAAATATTGTTTTATCTGATATCATAAAGAGAAAACATAAATTTGCCTCCTCGAAAATTGATATCTTTATTATAAAGTGAAAACAAAAAAAAAGAAAATTATACTGCTGGAAGTAGACTAGTGTGACTATTTCTAAAAAAAAACTGTCAGAAAGAAGAAAACAGAATAATTTTACTGAGAAATAATGCGACCTTCTAACCATCACATTGCTGTTAATCATTTCGAGAAATAGACCATAATATTTGTAGATGATGTGTATGATGTTTCACTGAAATACTTCTGAGGAGTTTTATTTTTCAGAAAATTCCAATCTCAATGAATACTGCACGAAAATTCACCTTAGTTAAATTAAGTGCTTCTCACATATTCTACTTATCAAGAGCTCCTCACTTCTGATCCAACATATATAATCCTAAGATGCCAAAAAAATAGCTGAAACTGCAAGCTGCCTTGACGCAAACAAGTGTCCTTCTACAGAACTTCCATAGTTAGCTTTGCTAATCTCTTATTAGCCTTAAATACCTTTCAAATAATTTACGACGAAGGAAGCAATGGTAGTATATTTGGGAAGTAGAACGCAACCCGGTTAGGCATCTCTGAAACCTATTAGTTAACATTACATCTTTGAAAATTTGTTATATACAGAAGACTAATAAGCTAAAAACATTAATTATACCTGTCAGCAATAAAAGCTGGCATATAAACTCTTATAGGCATACTACCTATTTATAAAGAAATGGCAACCTATATCAAGGGTTGACAGAGAAGACATTAATTTTACCAAAGCATCTGACACAACAGACTATTCGAATTATACCAAAAACTTAACAAATAGCGTAACTTGGCCTTTCAAACAAATAATTTCTAATCTCTCCATTATGGGTAGGATGCAATTAGAAGGTAAATTCTAAATGCTATAGTTAGAATAAAAGCATACAATATTTCGCTGATAATGGAATAAGAGTTCTTCGGTATGAGGATACTTAGACGGGGTTAAAAGCAAACAATATTGATATTTATCAGTACGTATCAAGATGAAGAGGCTCAATCACTGGCCACTAATCTACCATTCGGATACGATTTAACTCCGATGATATTTCTCTACCTTTTGCTATTTCTCAAAGCTTATCTTTCATTGGAAACGTAATACCAAAACAGGGGCGTAATAAGTTCGTTAGTGACCTAATGAAATATCCCTTTTGTTTTTAAGATAACTTATTTTTGGCTTAAAAGGTGACGTCGAATGAATTGATATCCCAATAGGATATCACAATAAGCAGATTTGCGTGAAATTATCGGAATTTATATTTTGGACCTCCTACATAAAAATATTTCCTTTCTTGTAAGAAAGATTTATAGAGAAACGACGATTGTATATTCTCACACAACATGAACTGTCAAGAACTAACCAGATTGAGAGAAGACCTCATAGAGCTATTCAGAGAAATATGTGTTAGAATTTTTCTGAATCTAAACTGATATTTAGAAACAAATGGTTGCTACACTTCTGCGAAAATAATGTTTTATATACCAAACAATTCACCCGTTCCCAGCACACTCTTCTCAACAATTATAGTTTCCGTGTTTGATAAATACACATATGTTATTTATTGTTAAATGAAGATACATTCTGTTTTGCAAAATAACTTTAAATATCTATAATGACTCTTATCACTTGAAATTATAGAAAGATGCACGAACATATATATATATATATGCATACATGAAAAATATATGTATATACTGATATGCAGCAATTCTATTTTGTCTATTAATCTGTTGAAATATACAATATTTAAACAGATTAATAGACAAAGTAAATATAATTGTTGCATATCAGCATATACATAGATTTTTCATGTATATATATGTTCGTAGATTTTTCAATAATTTACTTACATTCACGGCTTTTATAATTTTCCAAGAACAATTATTGTTCTGAGGCTAGTCACAGACAAGACTTCACAATGTTAATTAATATGAGAATTTTATGCTACATTTTTTTCATGTTTGTCCGAAGTTCAGTAACAATACACAGTGCACGATTTGCGACTTTTAAATAGATTTATTACATAAAGTCGCTCTTGCGAGCGCACACACGCACACACACACACACATACACACACGTAGACACGCATTCATACACAACACAATCATATATATTATGAAAATCACATACTTAATGTGCGTGTGCAAGAGAATAAAAGAATAAGCGTGACAGAGTTTTCTGTTATTTTTGGAAGATGATTTAGCTATCAGGAAATTCGTTCGAATGAAAAGAAATATGCACAAGTGTAAGGTTAAATGTCATTTTGTTTATCTTATTGATAATACAAGCATTGGCACAAAATATTTGATTTATAAAACGGGAACTACCATAAGCTTGGAATCTCCCTTCGCTATTGGCCGCAGATAAATAAGCTGAGCAACTCTCTTTTTAGATTGGTACTCGAATGCGTACAAATATATATGTTTCTTTATTACCCACAAGGGGCTAAACAGAGGGGACAAACAAGGACAGACAAACGGATTAAGACGATTACATCGACCCCCAGTGCTTAACTGGTACTTAATTTATCGACCTCCGAAAGGATGAAAGGCAAAGTCGACCTCGGCGGAATTTGAACTCAGAATGTAACAGCAGACGAAATACGTCTACGCATTTCGCCCGGCGTGCTAACGTTTCTGCCAGCTCGCCGCCTTTGCGTACAAATATATAATAGACATACGACCTAGATATGAACTTGCACTTTAAAATGTTAACTTCTGTGAAATTGTTTCCTCCGTTTTAGATGAATAGATAGATAAAAAGACAGAAAGATAGATAGATGTGTATAGCTAGATAGATAGATGTTCCAGTGAAAACCACAATACAATATAAACACAATAGACCTGATATAATGATCTGAGACAGAGAAGATAAACTGTGATAACATAAAGCTGAAGAGCAGTGAAAAGAAGAATACTTACGCCGAACTATTGAAAGATCTCCAGTTACTCTATACAGAATACGAGTTCAGGTCCATAACTGTAATTATTGGGACACTGGGATATGTAACACACTGCCTAAATACCAATCTTGAGAAATTACGCTTCTCCAAACCAGAAAGAAGAAAGCTAATTCGAAGATTACAGAAGCAAACCATCACTGGAACTGTAAATATCTGTAAAACTTTCAAGAAGTTTATCATTTAAGTATATATATATACATGAGCATGTCTAGAAATGCAAGTATATGCATGTGAAGACATGCATTAAACAAAACATACATACAAACGCATACGTACAAACAAGTATACTATTTTGTTGATGTTGAAATTTAAGGTTAGAAACCGGCTCTTTCTCTATTGTCAAGAAATCTTCAAATAAAACTGAATGATGACATGCATACATACATACATAAAAAGTAAAGACCCTCTATGTTCATGAATGACCATAGGATTGCATCTAGAAAGTTACAGGCCGAGGCACAAGTCCGAGCAAGCCATTTTATGGAAGACCAGCAGTCAGCCACGCATACCAGCCTCCCCTCTCCACGCCACAGATGTTATCCAAGGGAAAAACAAAGATCGAAAAGGCTTGGTACCACTGACGTCGCAACTGATTTCTACAACTGGAGCGACGTGAAATAAAGTGTCTTGCACGAGAAAGCAACACATAGCGCGGTCTGGGAATCGAACTCACTGCCTCATGATTGCGAGCCTGATACTCTAACCACTTAACCATGTACCTTCATACGTACATACATACATACCTACATAAATACACGCATATATCTATTATATAAAATCCGTTCTGTCTGTGTGTGTGTGTGTCTTCTAGGATCTCGGGCATCCTCCATCCTATTGCGCTCAAATTTTATATGACACAGGTATCAGGGCGTCTATAAGTCTTGGAAAAATTACAAAAATTGATTCCAGATGAGAATGCTATCGATAAAGTCGTGATAACGTACATTTGTACGTGCAAGTACATCAGCTGTTGCGATCGATACTACGCGTACGGGGTCTCAAATTTAGGCTAAATCAGTGTTTCTCAAAGGGGAGGCCTATGTGGCGGTCGGACAAGGTGCTTTGAGAAAATTTGGTTTAAATGTTTGACAAGTCAGCACCGTCCATTGGACGGGGGGGGGGTGTTTTGCTCGTACAATACATAAATACATACATACATTATATATGCAAACATACATTATAGATGTAAGCCCTGAATGGAACTATCAAAATATGTAAAACTTTTCAAAGTTTTAGCAGGTAACTACTCATGCACAAGTCTAGACATGCAGTAATAAGCACATGGATTTTCACATGCACTGACTCCAAATATTTTCATACATACAAACAAGCGAACATATTTTCGTGTTGAGCCTTCGATTTACATATGTTTGGAACTAATTCTTTCTCGAGCAGCAGTAAATCTCGAAATAAAACTTAACAACAAGCATATATGCACATATACTTTTACATACTCATAATATGTATGAGTGTCTTAACATATTTGTATGGCTTCTTAAGTGTTTATAGTTTCTTAATTATGACTATAAATCTTTAAATTTCCATAAAATATTCAGATTATACATGTGTTATTACATTATCAAATATTAAAAGCAATTGAGTATATCTCACAGTGTATTGATATTCATTGTTCAAATCCAAATATACAAACCTGTTGTTCGGTCTCTGAAGGTGCTTAGACTGGCATTAATCATATATTAATGCTTTGCCGAAAATGTCGACTTAATCTTAAATACACTCCTACTTCCTAGATTAGTGTAGTTCTCTCTCTGTTACTCACTCTCTCTTCCTTTCTTCCTTTCTCTCTCACACACATTCTCGCTCTTTCTCTCAAGCTCGCTGGTTTGCTTGGTCTCTTTCTGCGGCATTGCACATGTTCTACTTGTTCAGTAATTCTGAATAATTTATATCTCTCGTCTCACTGCATTATACTACCATTGACTTTACGAATTGTATTCGATAAAAAATCTGCTGTGGACAAGACAAGTGTATTTAAGACAGTAGAGTTTGGTTCCAAGGAAAGGGTTTTCAGGCATTTCTAGCAAGTCGAGCGTTCAGACTCAGGCTCCTCCTTCGTAAGGAAAATGTACATACTATTCCATATAACAGGTCATTGAGAGCATTTAACGAGATCTTTCGGGTTTCACTGTGATGTGGAAAGACCATAGCTCAATAGCTTAGAACATTGTTACGCAATAAAGATCTCTTGCGCTCGCGTATTTGATGACTCTGCTTGACATCCATTTTTCGTTGACTTTGTATTTACCGTGGAATATCTCAGTTACAATCTGGTTTATTAGTAATGACAGATTATAAGTAACTCATTCTTCATCTGGTTGTCCTGTAACCTCTGGTTTTGACTCTACGAATCCCATATCACAGAGTAGTCATGGTTAAATCTACTACTGTTCTAACTATTGTTGATACTGTTGTTGTAATTGTAATAGATATAGTTGGAACTACAAGTTTATCTACGGAAATATTCGACCAAACGAAGTATTTCTATTTGTTTGCTAGAAAGGACAGCTCGTCTTATTTTATATGACATTGCACCTATTTTGGCAAATAATCCATAGATTGTAAAATACATTCATCATAATCCTTCTAACATCCTATTTTTTTGCAACGATAAATATATATTCGTCATTATATTTAAATTCACTCTGGTAAGATACTTAGCTTAGTGTTCTGCAGTGTCTGTACCAAATAATAGCACTGATTTTTACAAAGACACAACAAAACCAGAAAAGTGATACGATGTAAAACCTTACAGGACACATGCTGTTTATGGTAATGTCGCGGTTATTGTTGGAACAAACACAAGACCACACAGTTTGCAAAAGTACCACCTCCATTCTCGAATTCATCCCTGACATCACAGCTACCGATGCAATTACTATAACCAAAACCATAACACACAATCCCTGTAGCTATGACAACCATCGTCATCGTTATCTCTGACATTACAATCTCTGTCAAAACTACAATAATAACAAGCAAGAATATTACCACCACAACTACTATCATCGCCATTATCCACCAGCACTACCTCCATCACAACCTCCACCACCACCACCATCACCACCACCACCACGATCATTATCACCACCGCTACCACTGCCATCACGTTCACCGCCGTCACCACCAGCAAAACCAGAAAGAACAACAACGAGAACAAAAATCAACACAACAGCAGCAACTATAAACCGAAAAACAAAATTAAGAAAAGAAGCATAAAAATTAGCAAAACACTGCCTCTCGTGATGCATTCTCGTCTTACCATCTGCGTGGGTGCTTCTACATCTCTTGGCAAACATTTCGTACAAGGAAATATTTGTGAAATGATTTAAATATTAAACACAATAACACAAACAATACAGGAAAATTAAGAAAGAAGCATAAAAAAAAATGATAAACTAATTCATCGATTCACTTTATTTCTAGCTGCTACAATGAAATTGCCATGATGCTGATTGTTCTATATCGATTCAAAACTGAAGTATATTAATAGTAATACTATTCTAACGCGTGTACAAGATATGTATAGCTTTGTATGTGTGTATATCAATATATATATATATATACTAGCAGTATCGCCCGGCGTTGCTCGGGTTTGTAAGGGAAATAATTATATAAGCATTTTTAGAGATGTAAAGTATAATAGCCATCTCAATATGGCTAACCACAAAGGGGGAGGGGTGTTACTGTAGCTTTTTACCTTCTGAGATTTAATAATAAATTTTAGAGAGTTACTTCCCTTATATATGTCAAAAATGGATTAAAAATGGGAAGAATTGATGGTAATTTTTTTTTTAAATCGTAGACTCATCGTAGACGCGCGCTAATACCCAGACGGGCTCGATATGAATCACGACTATAAGATACCCGGTTTTGGTTAAACTGCACCGCAAAATGTGGGAGTAGTTAGGAATCTAAATCGTAGGAGACAGACACACAACCTCACTTTTATATATAAAGATTTCCTCTATTTACATAATATTGAGGTCTCTTTCTTTCTTTTGTTATCTTACTGTTTTTACCAATATACATATATATATATAAATATATATATAGTTACAGAGATGTACTTGCATAGCAAGTGACTTGATCTGAGATCGTGTGCTTAAACGAAAACAGTTGCAGCGTTGAAGGTGTTTATAAGCCATTTAAGAAACACACAAAAACCGTTAGATTCACTTCAACATTTAAATTTAATTTGCCAAAATATTTTCGTCGCTTTGAGACCGCGACCTGTTAGCACGATATTTTTGTCAGTGAACAGGTCGCGGTCTCAAAGCGAGGAAAATATTTTGGCAAATTAAATTTAAATGTTGAAGTGAATCTAACGGTTTTTGTGTGTTTCTTAAATGGCTTACAAACACCTTCCACGCTGCAATATATATATACACACATATATATATATGTATGTATGTGTGTGTGTATATGTGTATGCATGTATGTGTGTGTGTGTGCGTGTCTGTGCTTGTGATTGTCCTCCACCACTGCTTGACAACGAATGTTGGTTTGTTTACATCCCTGTCACCTAGTGGTTTGACAAAGGAAACAGATAGAATAAGTACAATGCTTACAAAAATAAAACTGGAGTTGATTCATTAAACTACAATTCTTCAAGGGATTGCCCCAGCATGGCCACAGACCAATGGCTGGAAAAAGCAGAAGAATAAAAGAATACATTCTCTGCTTTGGTCTTATGTTCAAGGCATGAGAAAGCTTGAGTTTACATGAGAAGGCCTAACAGACCTGGTAGAAACAGCAGCCAAATCTCCCTCAAATCACACCTTACTGTCTTATGTATGTATATATATATGAGCCAATGAGGGGGACCTCTACATGGTAGCTAGACCTGGTAGAAATAGCAGCCAAATTTCCCCCAAATCACACCTTACTGTCTTATCTATGTATATATGTATGTATGAGCCTATGAGGGAGACCCTTACATGGCAGAAATAGCAGCCAAATCTCCCTCAAATCACACCTTACTGTCTTATGCATGTATATATATATATATATACAAGCCACTACGGTTATTTAATGTAAAGTCTTCCTCAAATCACTCTCTTGCTATTTACTCTCTTCCAAGAATATTTTCACTCACTCTTATCTCTTAGCTTGCCATACATTTTACTCATGTATCTATCAGCGTCATAGACAGAAACAAATATTACATCGCCATCGCCATCGCATTCTATTGTCTACCTGTCAACACACACACAGTGAATTAGTTTCAGTTTATTCGTTGCACACTGTGTGTGTGCGTGTGCGTGTGGTGTAAACCACATTAAGAAAAGCATTTGACATACACACCAGAATGTGAGTTTTCTGTAAATTTTGCTTAATTGGAGTTTAAATTTTAAAAACTGGACCTGGCATGACTCGATGCATTCTTCTCTTAAAAATGCTAGGTAAATTGTAATTGAAGAAATCCTATATTGTAGATTTCTATAACTGACAAAGGGAGGCAGATAAAATCTGCCTTTTATAATAAGACTAGCAGTATCGCCCGGCGTTGCTCGGGTTTGTAAGGGAAATAACTATATAAGCATTTTTAGAGAGTTATAGCCAAAAAATAGGAAAAAAATGCATAAAAAATGGAAAAAAAATTAAGGTAAATTTCTTTTTAAATCGTTGACACATCATAGATATTTTTAGAGAGTTACTTCCCTTATATAATAGCGAAAAAAATGCATTAAAATGGACAAATATGATGGTAATTTTTTTAAAATCGTAGACTCATCGTAGACGCGCGCTAATACCCAGAAGGGCTCGATATGAATCACGACTATAAGATACCCGGTTTTGGTTACACTGCACCGCAAAATGTGGGAGTAGTTAGGAATCTAAATCGTAGGAGACAGACACACAACTTCACTCTTATATATAAAGATATAAGCCACGTAGTTATATACACATACTTTGTTATATACGCATTCTTAAAAGAAAATGTTATTTTGAATACAACATTTATAAAGAATAAAATATTTTTTGGTTTTTCTTAATCCTTTCGTTACTATATTTCTGACCAAAATACACCCCTTATGTGTTTCAATTAATTTCTAACGTAATCATAAATTTAGTCTGGTTTCATTAAACAACTATAACTTTTTTATTTATCAAAATATTAATGTGATTTTTGGAAGATAATTTAATGAAATGTCCTCAACCAATTCTATACTATAATTTTTGTCACAAAGTGACTCTAATTGCAGGTAGATACAGGTAAATTCAACAATATATAAAATTATTAAAATTTTGTTCAAACATCGCTATAGAAAATGGGTTATTAGCTAATATTCAATTGGGTATACAACAAAATTTTACGATAGAATTTGTTATTCTGGGTAACTTTCTGTAAAATTATTAAAATTTTGTTCAAACATCGCTATAGAAAATGGGTTATTAGCTAATATTCAATTGGGTATACAACAAAATTTTACAATTGAATTTGTTATTCTGGGTAACTTTCTGTAAAATTATTAAAATTTTGTTGAAACATCGCTATAGAAAATGGGTTATTAGCTAATATTCAATTGGGTATACAACAAAATTTTACAATAGAATTTGTTATTCTGGGTAACTTTCTGTAAAATTATTAAAATTTTGTTCAAACATCGCTATAGAAAATGGGTTATTAGCTAATATTCAATTGGGTATACAACAAAATTTTACGATAGAATTTGTTATTCTGGGTAACTTTCTGTAAAATTATTAAAATTTTGTTCAAACATCGCTATAGAAAATGGGTTATTAGCTAATATTCAATTGGGTATACAACAAAATTTTACGATAGAATTTGTTATTCTGGATAACTTTCTGTAAAATTATTAAAATTCTGTTCAAACATCGCTATAGAAAATGGGTTATTAGCTAATATTCAATTGGGTATACAACACAATTTTACAATAGAATTTGTTATTCTGGGTAACTTTCTGATACCCATAATAATATTTATGGCAAAATAGGCCTTAATTTCATTTAAGGTTGTGGGAAATAAGAAACTATCGTTTCTTTCGCTTTGTTTACGTTTAGCGTAACGTTTCGTTTCTGCCGTAATGATTTTAAATGGTCTCATTCGAAAAAGTAAATAGAAATAGTGTAAGGCTTTACTCTTCTGGGAAAGTCTGTGGCTTGGTGCAGTTTCTTCAGAAAAATCACCGAAAAAAACAGTTTTTAAATTTTCACTCCATTCAGGTGCTAATTCGTGTTCTTAATCGCTGTCGGATTCACTGTTTTCACTTTAATAGCTCCCAACTTGCAAAGACAAAGGAGGAGAAGGGTGATAGCGTCAGTGAAACAATTCGCTCCCTTTGTGTGTGTGTGCGTTTGCGTGTGGTGTAAACCACATTAAGAAAAACATTTGACACACACACACCAGAATGTGAGTTTTCTGTAAATTTTGCTTAATTGGAGGTTAAATTTTAAAAACTGGACCTGGCATGACGCGATGCATTGTACTCTTAAAAATGCTAGGTAAATTGTAATTGAAGAAATCCTATATTATAGATTTGTATAACTCCCAAAGGGAGGCAGATAAAATCTGCCTTTTATAATAAGATATATATATATATAATATATATATATATGTCCACATATATATATGTATGTATGTGTGTGTATGTGTGTGTATACCGACCTATATATATATAATATATTTATATATATATATATATATATGTATATGTATATATGTAATATATTTATATATATATATACATGCATATATATATATATGTCCATATACATATACACATTTATATAAATATATATATATATACAAATAAATGTATGTATATGCATATATATATATATGTATGTATGTCTATGTATATATATGGGTACACATGTGCAAAAGCTGCTTATTATAATCACCTATTATGACATCAGAAAGTATACTCTCCAACGTAATGACAATAAGGCGGTACTGGGTATACTTCATAAGGATATGTATATGTGTGTGTGTGTATGTGTGTGTGTGTGCGTACGCGCGCGGATGTACCAAAGTGTGATGTACATTTGTCTACTGAAGTGCGGAGGATGATAAATGGAAGAAGACTTATAGTAATATTGCACGGCAACACAGGAAATGAAAAAGTAACACCATATTCCAGTGCCTTAGAAGTGAGATTCAGACGTCGTTAGTTGTTTTAACGTGGGTCGGTGTTTTATATTTCGAGTCAGAAAAGAGCTCAAGGCATCTCACTGAGTATCATCAATGACTAATAGGAATAAATTCATAAAGGTCGGTCGTTATGAAGACAGACGATGTCATCCAGCATGTCAAGAACATCGACAGTAAGTACTCCAGCGTATCGATGATGACCATCGGTGAGTGTATCTAATATTCTCAGCCTACGTTCAGACTTGTTATCCACGTGTATATCAGATATAAAAGGCAAAACGTACGGAGGCATTTATAACTATAATCCAACGAAGTACAGCCATGTCTTTATGGTGTCGTCATTTGTTATTCTATCTTCTGCTTGTCTGGTGATGGAAGAATGGTGACGTGTGCAGATGGAAGAGTGGTGACGTGTGCAGATGGAAGAGTAGTGACGTGTGCAGATGGAAGAGTAGTGACGTGTGCAGGTGGAAGAGTAGTGACGTGTGCAGATGGAAGAGTGGTGACTGTTGGAAGTGTGCAATAACTTTCATTTGTTATCTATGCTACAAACCATGCAGATCTTCATCTGAATAATGACACATCTAAGAGGTCACGGAGGAAAAATCAAAAAGGCCATTCACAACACTGAAGCACAAAAAGACTTAATCATCTGTGAAGTTGAAGCAATCGCCAAGTAGGCATGTATGTATATATGTATGTGTTATTGATAAAGAGAGAGAGAGAGAGAGAGAGAGAGAGAGATAAATAGACAGACGGACAGACTGATATAGAGAAATTAGATAGATAAATAGATAGATAGATAGATAGACAGACAGACAGATAGCTAGCTAGCTAGATAGATAGATAGATAAATAGAGAGAGAGCGAGAGAGAAACAGAGATACAACCTCCCACTTTAACATCTACATTCATGCATATAAATACACACATACACATAAGTAGGTATAAATAGGTATCTATACTAATCAATATATGTTATACATTTAACATCCATTCGAATTTGATGATGTACTCCGTATTGACGCATAATTTCTGGGCACATCCAATCTCTCACTCAGGAAATTATATTACCGAATTAAGACGAAGTAGCATCACTTACAATAATTTTCATCTCACCACTTCGGAATAAGTATTTCATTATTTCTTTAATTACAGTATAATTTTGCGAAAACAATTTGTTCTGCGGCTTAAAATTCTTCCATGCCTGTATAATCAATGTTAATGTTGATACAGACAACTCTAATTATACTGTGTAAAGGGAAAAACACTGTTCCTTGTGTTGATTTCTGTAATGGAGTTTGTGTCAAAGAATTCTATATTCCTGGCATTAGGATCTGCTTCATTCAGCAAAATGATATAGGTTATAAATACATCGGCAGTATAATATACAGTCTCTTTTAACCTTGATAAATTTGTGTGTAGCTCAGAGATTACTTAGTTGTAACCTCCATTGGAAATCAGTTCCTTTATTTAATTCATCTGAATTAAACTGAAATTCCAGCGCTGTTTCTTTTCTCCTTCCAATAGTTTGGCTAGATTCAGGCACAGAGAAAAATTCAAATATATTCTAATATGTATTTTGTTGACAGAATCACTTCTAGTGATATATTGCTGAGGCTTACGCAAAGTTTCAAACACTTTTCGTCTTTATCGACACAATCAAGAAGATCTCGTTCAACTGAAAGTCGAGTGTCATTTTGGTCAGCTGAAAGCAGTTTGGGCACAAAATTTCAGACACAAGTCTCATACCCAAAACTTCAGTGATAATTGACTGAACTGAATCGTACCTAATCTGCCCTTCCTCCCATAACTTACGGATTGTGATTCGACTATTACCTCACAAGGCTGCACGTACATCTGCGATGTTTTTCTCAGTTCTGATGGTTGTAGGTCTTCCAGAATGTTCGTCAATATCGAGTTTTTCGGCCATGTTTGAAGTGCGGCTCATGCACTCCTCTCCATGCATTTTCTGCAACTCTGCGTTGCTTTCTGAGCAACTTTCTCTGTCATGATCAATGCGATGATAACTAGGCACAACTGTAAACAGCAGAAATGATCTAAAACGTTAAACCTTAGTGTGCATGCACACAATAATCCAAGGTCAATCCGTAACAAGCAGCTGTACCCTTCGTACTTTAATTTCGTTACTATGGCAACAGTCCGGGTACATATTGATCATTCTTTGGATATATATATATATATATATAAAGAGAGCGACTACAAGTTAGCGTTGAGCCCCCTTGCTTACAGTATATTTAGGACAAAGATAAAGTGTCGATAAGCCACATGGAAAGGATGTTTTTGTGTGGTTAAAAATAGTAACATTGTCCTGGTCAGGGCTGCCACATTATGTTTACAAATAAATTTTGCTATCCAGCACTGTTACTACATAATTCTCAATAAGAGATCTAAAATTAGATGTTTTTCTCCCTATATATATATATATATATATATATATATATATATATATAACGGGAAGCTTTATGAAAATAAACAAAAGACGAAGGCAGGTGGAAAACAAACGAACAATTGTATTAGTATGGCGCTCAGGAAATATAAATAAAACAAGTCTTTAACGTTTCGAGCCTACGCTCTTCAACAGAAAGATACACAGAGAGAGAAAAACACAGAAAGAAGGAGAGAAAAAAAATGCGTGCAGTAGCTAACGAATCAACATGATATATATATATATATATATATATAATATGGAACAGTCAGTAAGTTGTCATAATAGAACTCAGAGTTTCAAATCCCGGAGCTAAGCGCTTCGAAGCAATTTCATCGGCTGTTTTGACGATAGACGCTGTGAAAAACCGGTTTTCTCATATATATATATGAAACTATATATATATATATATATATATATATTTTCTCTCTCTAGTTTCAGCTCAGAGCTGCGGCCATGCTGATGCACCGCCGTTTTGCTACACTGTTATTACTAAGATCCTCCTCTAATATCTGACACTTGGTGAAGAATGGAGTTTGATATAGCTACCCTCATTGGCACCTCTTGCCGTAAGGTAGGTTTATCTGGGACTCTCGACAGAAAGAGATCCAGCTTCGATTTTAAAAAAAACCTACATCTACCTTGTGCAAGTTTCTCAGAATCTTTGGGAGAATATTAAAAAGCTGTGGGCCCTTGAAACCCAGGCTGTTGCAGTAACTGGTCCTGAAGCGTGATGGCATTGCTAGGATCTTTGGCACCTTGCAGTGTCGTCCCGTTCTGGCAGTGGTGTAGCTTTCAATGCCAAAATTTGACACAATTCTTTCCAGGATCTTCCAGATAGATATTACCGCATACCTCTCCCGTCTATATATATATATATATATTTTCTACTAATGTATATTGAAGGTAACTTTACCTTTCGTATTTCTACTTATATTAAGGAAAGTATTTATTGTTAAAAATAGTTTTGTCTTAACCATTAAATCTAACATATCAAAAGGCTTAACGATACTTGCAGAAACATTCTAGTAGAACAACTCTAACGCAACGACTGTCACTGAACAGAATCTGCCTCATGCAGTTTTGCACTCTTTTTAACACTAATGGAGACATCATTTTTAAGCAGATTTACTCCAGTAATTCTCGCTAACATCATAACCTGATGACAAAAGAAGAATGTCTGCTAGAAATGTTAACCAAATCCACCCTTAAATAAACAACCTTGAATCGAAAAAAGCTGTCCTGTGCCTCACACTCTGAATATATGGCATGTTTGCTTTTCCCCAGCAACCTTATAATATTAGCGCCCATGCTCTTTGTGAAGGATCTATCGTGGGCAGCTGAAAGTTCCTGACTTAAGGGTATCACGAAAGGGCTAGTTGGGCACCCAAACATCTGAATTCTTTTCCATGGCTTATCAAAATTGACGGATCATTGCCATAAGTTCGTGAATCTGAGAAGTCGATATGCTTAATAAAACCATAATAAATTTATCCTACTGTATTTTATTTTACCCAAAGCCAAGAACATTTCAGCTCCCCCCACCTCGTAGTAGTGTATTTTTTTGCATATCATACATAAGGCTGCATACAAATTTAAAAAATTAATAAAATGTACGTGTGTGTGTGCACACGTATATATATATATATATATATATATATATATAATCACACGCACTATATATTCATTCTTCGCTCATTTATTACGGTTCTTATTCTAATTCATGTAATTGTCTGGATATATTTCATCACATATCTGTGAACGTGTGATATACATATTCATGTATATATTATTATTATTGGGTGAGAGAGCAGTGCATGCCATCAAAGTGACACTGGGGTAAAATATACAAAGCCCAGTGTACCCATCATGACTACCCGTCTGATAGGGTTACACTAGGCACATGCATCACAACCATATGTGTGCGACATGGTGATCTCATATCAAGATAAACAGCACATGACCTTGCAGGAGGGGCCCAGTTAGAATTTTCTTCTGGTCGAGTAACCCATTCCACTCAAAAGGTCCCTGAATAAGGGTTGTTTAAAGATGTTGAAAGAACCACCCATGTTTCCAGGGGTGAATTATTCAAACCCCAAAGAATCCCTCTCAACACATGGCTATGATGCTCCCCCACTACTTCTGCTCTATTATTATTATTATTATCATCATCATCATCATCATCATCATCATCATCATCATCATCATCATCATCATTATTATTATTATTATTATTATTATTATTATTATTATTATTATCATCATAATTATTATTATTATTATATATGTGTATGTATTTTAATAGGTATGTAAATATGCGTACATATGTGCGTGTGGGTGTGTGCGTGCGTGTGTGTGTGGTGTGTGTGTGTGTATTAGTGCGTGTGTATGCGTGTTCATTTAACTAAAAGCAAATCAGGCACGGAGGTACTATAGTGCCATTTGAAATATCAACCCAAGTAATCAAGTACAGCCGAAAATCATCCACAAGTTATGGGTTCCGCCTGAACGAAATAAATGAATTCATTATCTCATTATACAATGCTCCCGTTATTGAGTACTGTTTCTCTCGTTACTTACAATTAACGAATATATATTTATCTGGATATATCTTTTAGTGATAGGAGTGTGTACGCATAAGTACAAACACTCAACCACACATACACATACATACAGAACATTTATACACATGAATGAATACACACAAACACACACATACACACACACACACACACACACACACACACACATATATATATATATATATATATATATGATTGTTTGTGTGTATATATTACCCTCGTTCTCATCTTTCCCTCTCTTTCTCTTTGTATGTATGCATATGTGTGTGCGTGCGTGATCTGTGTGTGTGTGTGTGTGAGTGTGTATACACGTGTATTTGAATTAATAAATCATGAAACTTTCTCGAAGCAATGTATGAAAAGAACTAATTTTGTAAGTCTTCCATCGATATAACTTGGTGTATTCTAATCCCTAGGAGCACTGATCAAATAACATAGAAACGAATGATTTCACTTCATTAATTTGACAAACTAAAAGGTCACGCGAAAATATTGTTGGTGCAGATGATTAATATTTCTATTTTTGGCACTACACACACACACACACACACACACACACACATCAACACCAATAAACATACATACATATGTAAGTACGTGTATATATATCATGTGTATATATATTCGTAAGCAATTTAGTGTGTAAATTTTCATTTTAGAATTTTAATTATATAAAAGAGTTATATGAAGACGATGATGTTGAACAGAGAATGTCATCTCTATCCCAAGATTATTGATAGCATCAACGTTCGAACTTTACCTGTTGGACTTATTAAAAAGTCAAACACATTTTAATAATTCTTTAAAGCACTGCATATCGTATGCGCCTTATAACTTCTCACTTCGTTCCTCTAAAGCATTTCCCACTACATGCTTTATATTTGATATTTATTTTCTGTCCCTTATAATATTATGCTGCATTATAATATAAGACCATGGATGCTGTAGATGCAAATGTTATCGCATGTGTAATATCTTGTACAGATGTGTGGTATAGTGATTGCCATTTTTTATCTTCTAGCTGTAGCTTACTGTCAGAATGTGAAGTTATGACCTTCGATCTGACTCCCTATTCCTTTTCTCTCTCTTACGTCGATCTCCCTATATGTGTGTGTGCACGCATGCGTGTGTGTGTATATATATGCATATTTGTATATATGTTTAGTTTTAGACTTGTATGCGTTGTTTGCAAAATTGAAGCTGGTCTGTAATAAAAATGGAATTTTTTTTCGGACGAGATATTAACTTCCGCTATGCCGCTATCAAAAGCAACCGCGTTTGACTTGCCTTCATAACTGAATAAATAATATCATGAATGTATTCATTAGATCCTGCTGCTATATTTCTTGAAGTGCTCCGCTAGTATTACTAAATTAAATTTCAAAAGATCATGTGTGTCTTTGTCTGAATTTTCTGAACAAACCTTCTCAAGGTTAACATTGTAAATAATGTGCTGTGAAATTGGAAGGTTGCTCCCTGCAGACATTTCGGAGCAGCTGGTGTTGCTATCATCCACGTTGCTATGGCACATTCGATAGTTCCTCTTATAACATAAATGTTTAGTGGTATCTATTTTTCTTTTATATGTATTTCCTGATAAGCAAAAACTTATTCTTCGTTATAGCATTTGACGTGCATATCATGGATACAGAATAAGCTCTTCTTCTCAATGTTGCTGGTTATATATTTGTATGTATCTATGTATCTTTGTATGTATGTATATGTGTATGTGTCTGTGTACTTTTATATATGTATAACATAAAAGAATGAACTTATCAATAATTTTAATACATACTTTACAATTGTTTCATCGTATTTCAATTTAATCAAACTCCTTAATACTGTAATTATTCTGGCAAATATCAATCAATTTTTGTAGCAAATGAAGATTAATCAATAATTGTCGGAACGATAACAACATTATACAGGATTGATTGTATAGAATTATGACGACACGATTGAAAATGAAATGATAAATGATATGCTAACACCATCCTCACATGTTTGCCCTTAGAAATACTCTGCAGAGCAAGAGCCCACGCGAAGACAGTAAGCGTCGCTGAGGAAGTCACAGATATGTGATGAAATATATCCAGACAATTACATGAATTAGAATAAGAACCGTAATAAATGAGCGAAGAATGAATATATAGTGCGTGTGATTATTTGGCAAAATAAAAAATGACCATCCCGAAATACAACAGTTTCAACACATGAAGTCACATCAGGAATCTTAGAACAGAAATTTGATTTACTACATACATACATACATACATACATACATTTATATATATATATATCTTACTCTTTATGTTATTAAACTTTTAATACTTTTTGATAGTTTATAAAAAAATAAATAAATAAATAAATATAAAAATATAGAAATATAAAAAATATAAAAATATAAACAAAATAAAAAATAAAATATAAAAAATAAAAAATGAAAAACATAAAATATTAAAAAAATAGAAAAAAAATAGAAAATAAAAAAATAATAAATAAAAAATATTAAATAATTAAATGAAATAATAATAAAATGATATATATATTTATAATTTATAGGTTTAAATTATTAATTTAAATAATTTTTTAAAATTTTTACTTAATTTAAATATTTTAATTGGATTTTTATATTTTATATTTTATATTTTTTTATATATTTTTTAATTAATTTTATTTATATATATTGTCTTATGATTTTCACTGTTTGATTTGCCTAATAGTGGTTTTATCTCTAATTCAATATAATATATATATATATATATTTATATATGTATGTATGTATATGTATATACATATATATATATATATATATTTACTTATTTATATTTACATATATGTATGTATATATCTACATTTATATATATGTATGTATGTGTATTTAGCTTGTTTGTGTGTATGTGTGTGTCAGTGTGTGTTATGTCCGGCTGATATCGTGAGTATTTCTGTAAAGTATTACTGTTGATTACATATGTATTATTTTCATTTCTTTCTATACTACTTAGTAATTCTTGCTTGAAAGCTGTTATGCACAACTCCAATAACCGTTTGTTCTAGCCCTATATTTCTGTGCCCACTCTCCACCTCTTGTAGACCTTATCCGTGAAAGCTGTGTCTGTGCTGGGAAATATGATCCATGTCTTGATATCCAAGTTGTATGTTTCCTCAAATCTCCAGTCAAATATCCAAAACACTATTACGATCACTGACACTGTAAATGCTTTACGAGACGAGAATATGTCTAATGTTTCCCACTGCATACCTTCCCGAATAAGCGGATGTACAACATCAACAATCTAGTTTTGCTCGGAAAACAATTTTTAATAAATTTCAAGCTTCATCTGAAGTAGAAAATATAGATAGGCAGTCAGATATTCCGTCTCTGAATACCAGGCTTTACACGATTTTTCTTGTTGAACTATCAAATATGAACAGTAAACCTGACTAAACACCGTTCCTATATCATGTGAGAATGTTGTCAGTAGTTCTGTCTTTTCGTCATATCAATATTACCTTCACATATCTTAGGATCATTAGCACCAATGCTTAGGTGACATAGATTTCTTTTTCTTTTTTCATTTTGGCAAATTCTAATAAGTAATCTTGGCATTTTCCTAACAGTGCTGACAAGACGTTCATTGTCAGAATGAACGGCATTGCAGACACGCTATTACACTGGAATAATTCCACCTATAACATTAATTCATTTGAGTATATTTGTTGTCTCCCAATATGATAGTAAGTTATGAGTTCTTTGTTATAATCACTATTTTCGTGGAATCGTTCAAAGCAGAGAGAATTTTGGAATGGTTCAATTATTCATGAGTGAAGTCCTGTACCAATATAGGCATGAATATATATATATATATATATATATATATATATATATATATATATATATATATATATATATATATATATATATATATATATATTATATATATATATACGTATGTATATATGTATGTATATGTATGTATATATATATATTATATATATATATATATACATACATACAAACATACATACATACCTTTAGGCCGTTTAATTTCTCTCAATCAGTCAATGTACCGATTGAGTAAACCAACTCATAATGGCACTACAATCACTACTGGAAACAATCGCAAGTCAACTTTTCTGCAATAAAGGAAAATATATGAAAACCATTATTTATGGTTTGTCTCATATATATACTTACATCAATAACATACATGCAAACATATATATGTATATCACTTATATATATATATATATATATATATATATATATATCTATATATATATATATATATATATAATATATATATATATATATAAGGCCTTCTCGCTTAGCCAGCGGAGTGGCGTCATTTGAAGGCTAAAACAATGCGAAGCGCATTGTGACCAGCGATGTGTAGCAACATCTGATAGCCTGGTCGATCACGTGATCACGTGATATATATATATATATATATATATATATATATATATATATATATATATATATCTTACATTTATGTGTGTGTGCATGCATACACCTATACACAGATATTTCAAAATTATCTAGACACAAAATGTTCATCTCTTCTTTTTCCTTTCGATATTGGCTGGTCAAAGAATGAGTTTCCGTCAAGGCAGTCTGAAATTGTAGCAGTGTTGATGAAGACACCTCACAGAAATACTCCGATTCATACTGTCAACTGAATGAGAATTAATAATACCTCAATAAATTTGAGACACCGGATAGTATCCACACAGAGAAAACAGTATAAGGGATGGGTTTTTCTCTACTTCTCAGATGCCTGTATATGTGAGCGTGTATGCGTGTCTGGGTGTGTGTAGGGAGAAGAGTGCATGCGTGTGTGTATGTATGTATAAACATATTATCATTGTTGTTCTGTTGCTGCCATCGTCGCCATCGTCGTCGTCGTCGCCGTCATCGTCATCGTTGTCATCATCACCACCACCACCACCACCACCATCATCCTCATCGTCATCATTCAGTAGTTTTATTGTTTTTACTTGCTTTCACAACACCACCGTACGCAGCTGTGTGTCCCTGGGGGCATATGATTTGGTTTGTTTTAGTGTTGCTGTTGTTTTTTCTCATACTGAAAGTGTTTTTTTCGTAGGATGTGTGCGGGGCCTAGCAGTGCAATTGTCTGTATGTTACATATATTGGGGAATCGTCGTGTTTTTATTATGTATCTGTCTGTATATTGTTCAACCATGACCCTATTATCACAGGGGTTATCTCTACATCGAGTTATTTCTATTTCTAGACCTTTGTATTTCGTGAGTTTTTCCGTTTCTTTTAGATATGCTTTGTCATCTGTCAGGGCCGAAATGTTTAGGAGTAATTTTCTATTCTTGGTGGTCCCTGACAACAATATCTGATGTATTAGACATAATCCCTTCATCTGAGTGTATTGGCATATCCCAGATTATGGTTACTCAGTCATTTTCTGAAATATTTAAGGTATGTAACTATACCATTGCGGATGCCGCCGATATTCGAAGTTCTCAGTCTTATCATAAAAAGCATTAGTATTTTGGTCGATAACTGATGAAGAATTA